>NC_069502.1:11612467-11673072 GCF_027579735.1 Bombina bombina | reverse complement strand
TGGCTGCTGTGTGATAGAGAGAGAGACAGAGGCTGCTGTGTGATAGAGAGAGAGACAGAGGCTGCTGTGTGATAGAGAGAGAGACAGAGGCTGCTGTGTGATAGAGAGAGAGACAGAGGCTGCTGTGTGATAGAGAGAGAGACAGAGGCTGCTGTGTGATAGAGAGAGAGACAGAGGCTGCTGTGTGATAGAGAGAGAGACAGAGGCTGCTGTGTGATAGAGAGAGAGACAGAGGCTGCTGTGTGATAGAGAGAGAGACAGAGGCTGCTTGTGTGATAGAGAGAGAGACAGAGGCTGCTGTGTGATAGAGAGAGAGACAGAGGCTGCTGTGTGATAGAGAGAGAGACAGAGGCTGCTGTGTGATAGAGAGAGAGACAGAGGCTGCTGTGTGATAGAGAGAGAGACAGAGGCTGCTGTGTGATAGAGAGAGAGAGACAGAGGCTGCTGTGTGATAGAGAGAGAGAGACAGAGGCTGCTGTGTGATAGAGAGAGAGACAGAGGCTGCTGTGTGATAGAGAGAGAGACAGAGGCTGCTGTGTGATAGAGAGAGAGACAGAGGCTGCTGTGTGATAGAGAGAGAGACAGAGGCTGCTGTGTGATAGAGAGAGAGACAGAGGCTGCTGTGTGATAGAGAGAGAGACAGAGGCTGCTGTGTGATAGAGAGAGAGACAGAGGCTGCTGTGTGATAGAGAGAGAGACAGAGGCTGCTGTGTGATAGAGAGAGACTGCTGTGTGATAGAGAGAGAGACAGAGGCTGCTGTGTGATAGAGAGAGAGAGAGAGACAGAGGCTGCTGTGTGATAGAGAGAGAGAGACAGAGGCTGCTGTGTGATAGAGAGAGAGAGACAGAGGCTGCTGTGTGATAGAGAGAGACAGAGGCTGCTGTGTGATAGAGAGAGAGAGACAGAGGCTGCTGTGTGATAGAGAGAGAGAGACAGAGGCTGCTGTGTGATAGAGAGAGAGAGACAGAGGCTGCTGTGTGATAGAGAGAGAGAGACAGAGGCTGCTGTGTGATAGAGAGAGAGAGACAGAGGCTGCTGTGTGATAGAGAGAGAGAGACAGAGGCTGCTGTGTGATAGAGAGAGAGAGACAGAGGCTGCTGTGTGATAGAGAGAGAGAGACAGAGGCTGCTGTGTGATAGAGAGAGAGACAGAGGCTGCTGTGTGATAGAGAGAGAGACAGAGGCTGCTGTGGGATAGAGAGAGAGACATAGACTGCTGTGGGATAGAGAGGCAGAGGCTGCTGTGGGAGAGAGGCAGAGGCTGCTGTGTGATAGAGAGAGACAGAGGCTGCTGTGTGATAGAGAGGCAGAGGCTGCTGTGTGATAGAGAGGCAGATGCTGCTGTGTGATAGAGAGGCAGAGGCTGCTGTGGGATAGAGGCAGAGGCTGCTGTGGGATAGAGGCAGAGGCTGCTGTGGGATAGAGGCAGGCTGCTGTGTGATAGAGAGAGGCTGCTGTGTGATAGAGAGAGGCTGCTGTGTGATAGAGAGAGGCTGCTGTGTGATAGAGAGAGGCTGCTGTGTGATAGAGAGAGGCTGCTGTGTGATAGAGAGAGGCTGCTGTGTGATAGAGAGGCAGAGGCTGCTGTGGGATAGAGAGGCAGAGGCTGCTGTGGGATAGAGAGGCAGATGCTGCTGTGGGATAGAGAGGCAGATGCTGCTGTGTGATAGAGAGGCAGATGCTGCTGTGTGATAGAGAGGCAGATGCTGCTGTGTGATAGAGAGGCAGATGCTGCTGTGTGATAGAGAGGCAGATGCTGCTGTGTGATAGAGAGGCAGATGCTGCTGTGTGATAGAGAGGCAGATGCTGCTGTGTGATAGAGAGGCAGATGCTGCTGTGTGATAGAGAGGCAGATGCTGCTGTGTGATAGAGAGGCAGAGGCTGCTGTGGGATAGAGAGGCAGAGGCTGCTGTGGGATAGAGAGGCAGAGGCTGCTGTGGGATAGAGAGGCAGAGGCTGCTGTGGGATAGAGAGGCAGAGGCTGCTGTGGGATAGAGAGGCAGAGGCTGCTGTGTGATAGAGAGGCAGAGGCTGCTGTGTGATAGAGAGGCAGAGGCTGCTGTGTGATAGAGAGGCAGAGGCTGCTGTGTGATAGAGAGGCAGAGGCTGCTGTGTGATAGAGAGGCAGAGGCTGCTGTGTGATAGAGAGGCAGAGGCTGCTGTGTGATAGAGAGGCAGAGGCTGCTGTGTGATAGAGAGGCAGAGGCTGCTGTGTGATAGAGAGGCAGAGGCTGCTGTGTGATAGAGAGGCAGAGGCTGCTGTGTGATAGAGAGGCAGAGGCTGCTGTGTGATAGAGAGGCAGAGGCTGCTGTGTGATAGAGAGGCAGAGGCTGCTGTGTGATAGAGAGGCAGAGGCTGCTGTGTGATAGAGAGGCAGAGGCTGCTGTGTGATAGAGAGGCAGAGGCTGCTGTGTGATAGAGAGGCAGAGGCTGCTGTGTGATAGAGAGGCAGAGGCTGCTGTGTGATAGAGAGGCAGAGGCTGCTGTGTGATAGAGAGGCAGAGGCTGCTGTGTGATAGAGAGGCAGAGGCTGCTGTGTGATAGAGAGGCAGAGGCTGCTGTGTGATAGAGAGGCAGAGGCTGCTGTGTGATAGAGAGGCAGAGGCTGCTGTGTGATAGAGAGGCTGCTGTGTGATAGAGAGAGAGAGACAGAGGCTGCTGTGTGATAGAGAGAGAGAGACAGAGGCTGCTGTGTGATAGAGAGAGAGAGACAGAGGCTGCTGTGTGATAGAGAGAGACTGCTGTGTGATAGAGAGAGAGAGACAGAGACTGCTGTGTGATAGAGAGAGAGAGAGACAGAGACTGCTGTGTGATAGAGAGAGAGACAGAGGCTGCTGTGTGATAGAGAGAGAGAGACAGAGGCTGCTGTGTGATAGAGAGAGAGAGACAGAGGCTGCTGTGTGATAGAGAGAGAGAGACAGAGGCTGCTGTGTGATAGAGAGAGAGAGAGACAGAGGCTGCTGTGTGATAGAGAGAGAGAGAGACAGAGGCTGCTGTGTGATAGAGAGAGAGAGACAGAGGCTGCTGTGTGATAGAGAGAGAGAGACAGAGGCTGCTGTGTGATAGAGAGAGAGAGACAGAGGCTGCTGTGTGATAGAGAGAGAGAGACAGAGGCTGCTGTGTGATAGAGAGAGAGACAGAGGCTGCTGTGTGATAGAGAGAGAGACAGAGGCTGCTGTGTGATAGAGAGAGAGACAGAGGCTGCTGTGTGATAGAGAGAGAGACAGAGGCTGCTGTGTGATAGAGAGAGAGACAGAGGCTGCTGTGTGATAGAGAGAGACTGCTGTGTGATAGAGAGAGAGACAGAGGCTGCTGTGTGATAGAGAGAGAGACAGAGACTGCTGTGTGATAGAGACAGACAGAGACTGCTGTGTGATAGAGACAGAGACAGAGGCTGCTGTGTGATAGAGACAGAGACAGAGGCTGCTGTGTGATAGAGACAGAGACAGAGGCTGCTGTGTGATAGAGACAGAGACAGAGGCTGCTGTGTGATAGAGAGAGAGACAGAGGCTGCTGTGTGATAGAGAGAGAGACAGAGGCTGCTGTGTGATAGAGAGAGAGACAGAGGCTGCTGTGTGATAGAGAGAGAGACAGAGGCTGCTGTGTGATAGAGAGAGAGACAGAGGCTGCTGTGTGATAGAGAGAGAGAGAGAGGCTGCTGTGTGATAGAGAGAGAGACAGAGGCTGCTGTGTGATAGAGAGAGAGACAGAGGCTGCTGTGTGATAGAGAGAGAGACAGAGGCTGCTGTGTGATAGAGAGAGAGACAGAGGCTGCTGTGTGATAGAGAGAGAGACAGAGGCTGCTGTGTGATAGAGAGAGAGACAGAGGCTGCTGTGTGATAGAGAGAGAGACAGAGGCTGCTGTGTGATAGAGAGAGAGACAGAGGCTGCTGTGTGATAGAGAGAGAGACAGAGGCTGCTGTGTGATAGAGAGAGAGACAGAGGCTGCTGTGTGATAGAGAGAGAGACAGAGGCTGCTGTGTGATAGAGAGAGAGACAGAGGCTGCTGTGTGATAGAGAGAGAGACAGAGGCTGCTGTGTGATAGAGAGAGAGACAGAGGCTGCTGTGTGATAGAGAGAGAGACAGAGGCTGCTGTGTGATAGAGAGAGAGACAGAGGCTGCTGTGTGATAGAGAGAGAGACAGAGGCTGCTGTGTGATAGAGAGAGAGACAGAGGCTGCTGTGTGATAGAGAGAGAGACAGAGGCTGCTGTGTGATAGAGAGAGACTGCTGTGTGATAGAGAGAGAGAGACAGAGGCTGCTGTGTGATAGAGAGAGAGAGACAGAGGCTGCTGTGTGATAGAGAGAGAGAGACAGAGGCTGCTGTGTGATAGAGAGAGAGAGACAGAGGCTGCTGTGTGATAGAGAGAGAGAGACAGAGGCTGCTGTGTGATAGAGAGAGAGAGACAGAGGCTGCTGTGTGATAGAGAGAGAGAGACAGAGTCTGCTGTGTGATAGAGAGAGAGAGACAGAGGCTGCTGTGTGATAGAGAGAGAGAGACAGAGGCTGCTGTGTGATAGAGAGAGAGAGACAGAGGCTGCTGTGTGATAGAGAGAGAGAGACAGAGGCTGCTGTGTGATAGAGAGAGAGACAGAGGCTGCTGTGTGATAGAGAGAGAGACAGAGGCTGCTGTGGGATAGAGAGAGAGACAGAGGCTGCTGTGGGATAGAGAGAGAGACATAGACTGCTGTGGGATAGAGAGAGAGGCAGAGGCTGCTGTGTGATAGAGAGAGACAGAGGCTGCTGTGTGATAGAGAGAGAGGCAGAGGCTGCTGTGTGATAGAGAGAGACAGAGGCTGCTGTGTGATAGAGAGGCAGAGGCTGCTGTGTGATAGAGAGGCAGATGCTGCTGTGTGATAGAGAGGCAGAGGCTGCTGTGGGATAGAGGCAGAGGCTGCTGTGGGATAGAGGCAGAGGCTGCTGTGGGATAGAGGCAGAGGCTGCTGTGGGATAGAGGCAGGCTGCTGTGTGATAGAGGCAGGCTGCTGTGTGATAGAGAGAGGCTGCTGTGTGATAGAGAGAGGCTGCTGTGTGATAGAGAGGCAGAGGCTGCTGTGTGATAGAGAGGCAGAGGCTGCTGTGTGATAGAGAGGCAGATGCTGCTGTGTGATAGAGAGGCAGATGCTGCTGTGTGATAGAGAGGCAGATGCTGCTGTGTGATAGAGAGGCAGATGCTGCTGTGTGATAGAGAGGCAGATGCTGCTGTGTGATAGAGAGGCAGATGCTGCTGTGTGATAGAGAGGCAGATGCTGCTGTGTGATAGAGAGGCAGATGCTGCTGTGTGATAGAGAGGCAGATGCTGCTGTGTGATAGAGAGGCAGATGCTGCTGTGTGATAGAGAGGCAGAGGCTGCTGTGTGATAGAGAGGCAGAGGCTGCTGTGTGATAGAGAGGCAGAGGCTGCTGTGTGATAGAGAGGCAGAGGCTGCTGTGTGATAGAGAGGCAGAGGCTGCTGTGTGATAGAGAGGCAGAGGCTGCTGTGTGATAGAGAGGCAGAGGCTGCTGTGTGATAGAGAGGCAGAGGCTGCTGTGTGATAGAGAGGCAGAGGCTGCTGTGTGATAGAGAGGCAGAGGCTGCTGTGTGATAGAGAGGCAGAGGCTGCTGTGTGATAGAGAGGCAGAGGCTGCTGTGTGATAGAGAGGCAGAGGCTGCTGTGGGATAGAGAGGCAGAGGCTGCTGTGGGATAGAGAGGCAGAGGCTGCTGTGGGATAGAGAGGCAGAGGCTGCTGTGGGATAGAGAGGCTGCTGTGTGATAGAGAGGCAGAGGCTGCTGTGTGATAGAGAGGCAGAGGCTGCTGTGTGATAGAGAGGCAGAGGCTGCTGTGTGATAGAGAGGCAGAGGCTGCTGTGTGATAGAGAGGCAGAGGCTGCTGTGTGATAGAGAGGCAGAGGCTGCTGTGTGATAGAGAGGCAGAGGCTGCTGTGTGATAGAGAGGCAGAGGCTGCTGTGTGATAGAGAGGCAGAGGCTGCTGTGTGATAGAGAGGCAGAGGCTGCTGTGTGATAGAGAGGCAGAGGCTGCTGTGTGATAGAGAGGCAGAGGCTGCTGTGTGATAGAGAGGCAGAGGCTGCGGTGTGATAGAGAGGCAGAGGCTGCGGTGTGATAGAGAGGCAGAGGCTGCGGTGTGATAGAGAGGCAGAGGCTGCGGTGTGATAGAGAGGCAGAGGCTGCGGTGTGATAGAGAGGCAGAGGCTGCGGTGTGATAGAGAGGCAGAGGCTGCGGTGTGATAGAGAGGCAGAGGCTGCGGTGTGATAGAGAGGCAGAGGCTGCGGTGTGATAGAGAGGCAGAGGCTGCGGTGTGATAGAGAGGCAGAGGCTGCGGTGTGATAGAGAGGCAGAGGCTGCGGTGTGATAGAGAGGCAGAGGCTGCGGTGTGATAGAGAGGCAGAGGCTGCGGTGTGATAGAGAGGCAGAGGCTGCGGTGTGATAGAGAGGCAGAGGCTGCTGTGTGATAGAGAGAGGCTGCTGTGTGATAGAGAGGCAGAGGCTGCTGTGGGATGAGTGGATAGAAACAATACTGTTGCTTAGGGGGAGGCTGCATGGAATTGCTAAGTCCCGTTACATACACAAGTGCCCTTCCGTTTGCAGACCTAGAGCGGGGCCCACGCCAGCTGATGAGGACGGGCATCGCACTGATTTTTGTTGGTCACGTAAACTTCATTATTGGTGCCATTGTGCACGGGACAGTCCTCAGACATGTGTCAAACCCAGAGAAGCGAGTAAGCCCTGAATACTGCACAGCCAACATCACATCTGTAGTGTCTGGCCTACTGGTGAGTACAGGGCTCCAGGGGCCACATAGCGCCAATATCCCCCATAATGTAACATTGTATTACTGCTGCCTCTGTAGCCCCCAATGATGACCTGACCTTTGTCTCCTCCCACAGAGCATCACGACTGGCATCTGTGCTATACTGGTGTCCCGAAACCTGAACAGAGTGAAGATCGTAAGTGACCCAGTTCTGCATACAACGCCAAACTCTGTGTCTGTCTGTCTCTCAAGACAAGAATACTTTATTAGCATGACATTATTGCATGTGTTGCCAAAGTAATCTGTTTTATTGTAACATATCAATAACAATTTATAAAGTAGGAGTATAGTGGGTAAATATGATAGTTCATTTACTCTGATTGGGGGTTCTAGTCATGTGACAGTCTGCTACATATCTTACTACTATCCTTGTAGCTCTCTTGTTTTCTCCTAAGAGTACGCATAGTCTTTCTTGTTCCGACATCTGTGAGAAGTCTGTTATTTCTTTCATTATTACTGGGAAGTATTTATCCCTTAAGGGTTTGTATCTTGTACAGTACAAGAGAAAGTGCGCTTCAGTCTCTATGTCCCCACTGTCACACTGTGCACATTGTCTGGCTGCCCTGCGTCTCCATTGTGCCTGATATCTGCCAGTCTCTATTTCCAGCTGGTGGTCAGAGATTCTGTATTTAGTGAGTATCTGTCTGTGCTTTGGGTTGGTGACACTTGTGAGATACTCAGCTAGTTTGTACTCTCTCTGTAGTGACCTGTAACACTCCCTCTTGTTCTGTTACCCAGTCTGTACCTCCCAGTGCCCAGTGTACCTCTCCTTCAGAGCTGTTTGTAAGGTGTTTAGTGACGTGTGAGATACTCAGCTAGTCTGTACTCTCTGTAGTGACCTGTAACACTCCCTCTTGTTCTGTTACCCAGTCTGTACCTCCCCGTGCCCAGTGTACCTCTCCTTCAGAGCTGTGTGTAAGGTGTTTAGTGACACATGTGAGATACTCAGCTAGTCTGTACTCTCTCTGTAGTGACCTGTAACACTCCCTCTTGTTCTGTTACCCAGTCTGTACCTCCCAGTGCCCAGTGTACCTCTCCTTCAGAGCTGTGTGTAAGGTGTTTAGTGACACATGTGAGATACTCAGCTAGTCTGTACTCTCTCTGTAGTGACCTGTAACACTCCCTCTTGTTCTGTTACCCAGTCTGTACCCCCTAGTGCTCAGTGTACCTCTCCTTCAGAGCTGTGTGTAAGGTGTTTAGTGACACATGTGAGATACTCAGCTAGTCTGTACTCTCTCTGTAGTGACCTGTAACACTCCCTCTTGTTCTGTTACCCAGTCTGTACCTCCCAGTGCTCAGTGTACCTCTCCTTCAGAGCTGTGTGTAAGGTGTTTAGTGACACATGTGAGATACTCAGCTAGTCTGTACTCTCTCTGTAGTGACCTGTAACACTCCCTCTTGTTCTGTTACCCAGTCTGTACCTCCCAGTGCCCAGTGTACCTCTCCTTCAGAGCTGTGTGTAAGGTGTTTAGTGACACATGTGAGATACTCAGCTAGTCTGTACTCTCTCTGTAGTGACCTGTAACACTCCCTCTTGTTCTGTTACCCAGTCTGTACCTCCCAGTGCCCAGTGTACCTCTCCTTCAGAGCTGTGTGTAAGGTGTTTAGTGACACATGTGAGATACTCAGCTAGTCTGTACTCTCTCTGTAGTGACCTGTAACACTCCCTCTTGTTCTGTTACCCAGTCTGTACCTCCCAGTGCCCAGTGTACCTCTCCTTCAGAGCTGTGTGTAAGGTGTTTAGTGACACATGTGAGATACTCAGCTAGTCTGTACTCTCTCTGTAGTGACCTGTAACACTCCCTCTTGTTCTGTTACCCAGTCTGTACCTCCCAGTGCCCAGTGTACCTCTCCTTCAGAGCTGTGTGTAAGGTGTTTAGTGACACATGTGAGATACTCAGCTAGTCTGTACTCTCTGTAGTGACCTGTAACACTCCCTCTTGTTCTGTTACCCAGTCTGTACCTCCCAGTGCCCAGTGTACCTCTCCTTCAGAGCTGTGTGTAAGGTGTTTAGTGACACATGTGAGATACTCAGCTAGTCTGTACTCTCTGTAGTGACCTGTAACACTCCCTCTTGTTCTGTTACCCAGTCTGTACCTCCCAGTGCCCAGTGTACCTCTCCTTCAGAGCTGTGTGTAAGGTGTTTAGTGACACATGTGAGATACTCAGCTAGTCTGTACTCTCTCTGTAGTGACCTGTAACACTCCCTCTTGTTCTGTTACCCAGTCTGTACCTCCCAGTGCCCAGTGTACCTCTCCTTCAGAGCTGTGTGTAAGGTGTTTAGTGACACATGTGAGATACTCAGCTAGTCTGTACTCTCTCTGTAGTGACCTGTAACACTCCCTCTTGTTCTGTTACCCAGTCTGTACCTCCCAGTGCCCAGTGTACCTCTCCTTCAGAGCTGTGTGTAAGGTGTTTAGTGACACATGTGAGATACTCAGCTAGTCTGTACTCTCTCTGTAGTGACCTGTAACACTCCCTCTTGTTCTGTTACCCAGTCTGTACCTCCCAGTGCCCAGTGTACCTCTCCTTCAGAGCTGTGTGTAAGGTGTTTAGTGACACATGTGAGATACTCAGCTAGTCTGTACTCTCTCTGTAGTGACCTGTAACACTCCCTCTTGTTCTGTTACCCAGTCTGTACCTCCCAGTGCCCAGTGTACCTCTCCTTCAGAGCTGTGTGTAAGGTGTTTAGTGACACATGTGAGATACTCAGCTAGTCTGTACTCTCTCTGTAGTGACCTGTAACACTCCCTCTTGTTCTGTTACCCAGTCTGTACCTCCCAGTGCCCAGTGTACCTCTCCTTCAGAGCTGTGTGTAAGGTGTTTAGTGACACATGTGAGATACTCAGCTAGTCTGTACTCTCTCTGTAGTGACCTGTAACACTCCCTCTTGTTCTGTTACCCAGTCTGTACCTCCCAGTGCCCAGTGTACCTCTCCTTCAGAGCTGTGTGTAAGGTGTTTAGTGACACATGTGAGATACTCAGCTAGTCTGTACTCTCTCTGTAGTGACCTGTAACACTCCCTCTTGTTCTGTTACCCAGTCTGTACCTCCCAGTGCCCAGTGTACCTCTCCTTCAGAGCTGTGTGTAAGGTGTTTAGTGACACATGTGAGATACTCAGCTAGTCTGTACTCTCTCTGTAGTGACCTGTAACACTCCCTCTTGTTCTGTTACCCAGTCTGTACCTCCCAGTGCCCAGTGTACCTCTCCTTCAGAGCTGTGTGTAAGGTGTTTAGTGACACATGTGAGATACTCAGCTAGTCTGTACTCTCTCTGTAGTGACCTGTAACACTCCCTCTTGTTCTGTTACCCAGTCTGTACCTCCCAGTGCCCAGTGTACCTCTCCTTCAGAGCTGTGTGTAAGGTGTTTAGTGACACATGTGAGATACTCAGCTAGTCTGTACTCTCTCTGTAGTGACCTGTAACACTCCCTCTTGTTCTGTTACCCAGTCTGTACCTCCCAGTGCCCAGTGTACCTCTCCTTCAGAGCTGTGTGTAAGGTGTTTAGTGACACATGTGAGATACTCAGCTAGTCTGTACTCTCTGTAGTGACCTGTAACACTCCCTCTTGTTCTGTTACCCAGTCTGTACCTCCCAGTGCCCAGTGTACCTCTCCTTCAGAGCTGTGTGTAAGGTGTTTAGTGACACATGTGAGATACTCAGCTAGTCTGTACTCTCTCTGTAGTGACCTGTAACACTCCCTCTTGTTCTGTTACCCAGTCTGTACCTCCCAGTGCCCAGTGTACCTCTCCTTCAGAGCTGTGTGTAAGGTGTTTAGTGACACATGAGATACTCAGCTAGTCTGTACTCTCTCTGTAGTGACCTGTAACACTCCCTCTTGTTCTGTTACCCAGTCTGTACCTCCCAGTGCCCAGTGTACCTCTCCTTCAGAGCTGTGTGTAAGGTGTTTAGTGACACATGTGAGATACTCAGCTAGTCTGTACTCTCTGTAGTGACCTGTAACACTCCCTCTTGTTCTGTTACCCAGTCTGTACCTCCCAGTGCCCAGTGTACCTCTCCTTCAGAGCTGTGTGTAAGGTGTTTAGTGACACATGTGAGATACTCAGCTAGTCTGTACTCTCTGTAGTGACCTGTAACACTCCCTCTTGTTCTGTTACCCAGTCTGTACCTCCCAGTGCCCAGTGTACCTCTCCTTCAGAGCTGTGTGTAAGGTGTTTAGTGACACATGTGAGATACTCAGCTAGTCTGTACTCTCTGTAGTGACCTGTAACACTCCCTCTTGTTCTGTTACCCAGTCTGTACCTCCCAGTGCCCAGTGTACCTCTCCTTCAGAGCTGTGTGTAAGGTGTTTAGTGACACATGTGAGATACTCAGCTAGTCTGTACTCTCTCTGTAGTGACCTGTAACACTCCCTCTTGTTCTGTTACCCAGTCTGTACCTCCCAGTGCTCAGTGTACCTCTCCTTCAGAGCTGTGTGTAAGGTGTTTAGTGACACATGTGAGATACTCAGCTAGTCTGTACTCTGTAGTGACCTGTAACACTCCCTCTTGTTCTGTTACCCAGTCTGTACCCCCCAGTGCCCAGTGTACCTCTCCTTCAGAGCTGTGTGTAAGGTGTTTAGTGACACATGTGAGATACTCAGCTAGTCTGTACTCTCTCTGTAGTGACCTGTAACACTCCCTCTTGTTCTGTTACCCAGTCTGTACCGCCCAGTGTACCTCTCCTTCAGAGCTGTGTGTAAGGTGTTTAGTGACACATGTGAGATACTCAGCTAGTCTGTACTCTCTCTGTAGTGACCTGTAACACTCCCTCTTGTTCTGTTACCCAGTCTGTACCTCCCAGTGCTCAGTGTACCTCTCCTTCAGAGCTGTGTGTAAGGTGTTTAGTGACACATGTGAGATACTCAGCTAGTCTGTACTCTCTGTAGTGACCTGTAACACTCCCTCTTGTTCTGTTACCCAGTCTGTACCTCCCAGTGCCCAGTGTACCTCTCCTTCAGAGCTGTGTGTAAGGTGTTTAGTGACACATGTGAGATACTCAGCTAGTCTGTACTCTCTCTGTAGTGACCTGTAACACTCCCTCTTGTTCTGTTACCCAGTCTGTACCTCCCAGTGCCCAGTGTACCTCTCCTTCAGAGCTGTGTGTAAGGTGTTTGGTGACGTGTGAGATACTCAGCTAGTCTGTACTCTCTCTGTAGTGACCTGTAACACTCCCTCTTGTTCTGTTACCCAGTCTGTACCTCCCAGTGCCCAGTGTACCTCTCCTTCAGAGCTGTGTGTAAGGTGTTTGGTGACACATGTGAGATACTCAGCTAGTCTGTACTCTCTCTGTAGTGACCTGTAACACTCCCTCTTGTTCTGTTACCCAGTCTGTACCTCCCAGTGCCCAGTGTACCTCTCCTTCAGAGCTGTTTGTAAGGTGTTTGGTGACTCTCTCATGGGCTGTGCTTTTGCTGATGTGGTTTTGCAGGTCTGATGTATATTCTCTAAATGCTTTTGATGCTGGGTCACAGAGTGCTTGGTGGTAAAGTGTGCTTGTGTCACTATTTGTGAGGTGACACCAGAATTTGTACACCCGTTTTTGCATTGGTAGCAGCAATGGGAATCTTCCCAGCTCTGCTCTGCACCCATTGTTAGGGGCGCTTCTGTGTACCCGCAGTGCATATTTACAGAATTGGAGATGTGCAATTTCTGTGAGAGTTTTGTCCCATTCTCGGTAGTTCTGGGTCAGTGTTGGGCCCCAGACCTCACAGCCATACAGCAGGATTGGTACAATGGTGCTTACAAATACCTTAAGTAACAGTTCTGTAGGAGGGCTTAGACTGTCCCCTTAAGTAACAGTTCTGTAGGAGGGTTTAGACTGTCCCCTTAAGTAACAGTTCTGTAGGAGGGTTTAGACTGTCCCCTTAAGTAACAGTTCTGTAGGAGGGTTTAGACTGTCCCCTTAAGTAACAGTTCTGTAGGAGGGTTTAGACTGTCCCCTTAAGTAACAGTTCTGTAGGAGGGTTTAGACTGTCCCCTTTAACAGTTCTGTAGGAGGGTTTAGACTGTCCCCTTAAGTAACAGTTCTGTAGGAGGGTTTAGACTGTCCCCTTAAGTAACAGTTCTGTAGGAGGGTTTAGACTGTCCCCTTAAGTAACAGTTCTGTAGGAGGGTTTAGACTGTCCCTTTAAGTAACAGTTCTGTAGGAGGGTTTAGACTGTCCCCTTAAGTAACAGTTCTGTAGGAGGGTTTAGACTGTCCCCTTAAGTAACAGTTCTGTAGGAGGGTTTAGACTGTCCCCTTAAGTAACAGTTCTGTAGGAGGGTTTAGACTGTCCCCTTAAGTAACAGTTCTGTAGGAGGGTTTAGACTGTCCCCTTAAGTAACAGTTCTGTAGGAGGGTTTAGACTGTCCCCTTAAGTAACAGTTCTGTAGGAGGGCTTAGACTGTCCCCTTAAGTAACAGTTCTGTAGGAGGGCTTAGACTGTCCCCTTAAGTAACAGTTCTGTAGGAGGGTTTAGACTGTCCCCTTTAAGTAACAGTTCTGTAGGAGGGTTTAGACTGTCCCCTTAAGTAACAGTTCTGTAGGAGGGTCTAGACTGTCCCCTTAAGTAACAGTTCTGTAGGAGGGTTTAGACTGTCCCTTTAAGTAACAGTTCTGTAGGAGGGTTTAGACTGTCCCCTTAAGTAACAGTTCTGTAGGAGGGTTTAGACTGTCCCTTTAAGTAACAGTTCTGTAGGAGGGTTTAGACTGTCCCCTTAAGTAACAGTTCTGTAGGAGGGTTTAGACTGTCCCCTTAAGTAACAGTTCTGTAGGAGGGTTTAGACTGTCCCCTTAAGTAACAGTTCTGTAGGAGGGTTTAGACTGTCCCTTAAGTAACAGTTCTGTAGGAGGGTCTAGACTGTCCCCTTAAGTAACAGTTCTGTAGGAGGGTTTAGACTGTCCCCTTAAGTAACAGTTCTGTAGGAGGGCTTAGACTGTCCCCTTAAGTAACAGTTCTGTAGGAGGGTTTAGACTGGCTAGCGGCTTCTTTATTGCATGGAAGGCTCTAAGGGCTTTTTCTTGCAGTGTTTTGATGCCCAGTGTAAAGCTCCCTGATGCACTCAGTGTAAGCACAAGATGGGTATAATGTAATGAGTGCTCTACCTCTTTAGAGAACAATAGGAATTTGAGTTTTTGCTGGAGATTTTGGGGCTTTCTCTGGAAAATCATGACTTTTGTTTTTTCCATATTCACTTCCATTGCCCATGACTTACAGTGTCTGCAGTAGGTCTAGTTTTTCTTGCAAACCCACTGCTGTGGGGGACAGGATGAGCAGGTCATCTGCATATAAGAGACAATGGATTTCCTTCCCATTCAGGGATATACCTGGTGCTGTGAATTTCTCCAGTTCTGTGGGCAGATCATTAATGTACAGGTTGAATAATGTGGGGCTGAGGCTGCATCCTTGTCTGACGCCTCTTTTGTTCAAAGCTCTTTGTTTGTAGTTTGTTTATCTTTACATTTGAGGGATGAATACATTGTCTTTATTATGTCATATGTCTTCCCACCAATTCCACTTTGCAGCAGTTTCATGTATAGGCCAGGGTGCCAGATTGAGTCAAATGCTTTTTTGAAGTCCACAAAACATGCAAACACCTTCCCTGATGGTGAGCTTTTCACATACTTGTTAGTTATAGCTTGTAATGTGAAGATGTGGTCTGTGGTTCTTTGTTTAGGGAGGAAACCTATCTGACTCATGTGCAGGGTTCTGCTGTCTATTAGAACTGTTAATATTCTCTGGTTCAGGATTGTGCAGAAGTTTGCTCACATTGCTGTTTACACAGACTCCCCTGTAGTTATTTGGGTCAGTTTGATCCCCATGTTTGTGGATTGGGGTAACCAGACCTTCTGTCCATGTTTCTGGGACGTGCCCTGATTGTAAGAGGATATTAAACAGTTTTGTGAGAGCCTCTTGGAGCTGTGGGCTGCTGTGAATCAGCATCTCATTTAGTATTTGGTCAGATCCACAAGCTTTTCTTGGTTTTAATGCCCTTATGCCTTCTGCAACTTCCCGTAGTGTGAAGGGGAAGTCTAGAGGAGTTTGATAGTTCTTTATTACATCTTCTAAATTTAACAGTTTTTCACGAGTTTCTTTTTGTGACGTATTGAGCTTATTAGGTTCTAGATCTTTGTATAATCTGTCCATATGTCACCATCTTGGATTGGAATATGCCCAGTGGCTTTTGAGGTGAATTTTTTTCTACAAGCTCCAAAAGGAATTATCTGATTCTTGAATTTGGGAAAGTGTTTTATTTAGGTGGTTTATTTCTTTTTAAAGACACAATGAGTCCACGGATTTCATCCTTGTGGGATTACGCCTCCTGGTCAGCAGGAGGAGGCAAAGAGCACCACAGCAGAGCTGCTATTTATAGCTCCTCCCTTCCCTCCCACTCCAGTCATTCTTTTTGCCTACGTTAGTGATAGGAGATGGCAAAGTGAGGTGTTCAAAAAGATTCTTCAATCAAGAGTTTATTATTTTTAAAGTGGTGCTAGAGTGTGCTGCTTTGTTCTAGGGTGTAGGCGTAGTCCATGTCAGTCTCTTCAGTAAGACTTTGGTGGCTTTAGAGTAATGGGAGCTTGTGGGACATAATTCTCACTGCGCCTCCCATATTTCATACTGCCTTAACTTTTCCTATAGTCTGAGGGAATATGACTCAGTCTTGATTTCTCTGCAGGTCAATGTGAGGAAGAGGACCTCTCACACCTGTGAACTGCCTTGCTGTCGGGCAGCAATGTAAGGTAAGTGCTACTTTTATTTTCTGGGAGCAGAGACAACTCAGAACAGAGTAAGCACATTAAGATATACCTTTCACGGCATACAAAGGGGCTCAATTTAACTTGGGGCACTTTATTTCATGGATAAAGTCTCCTAGGCTGGAAAGGACCGTTGACAGTATTTTATAGCAGGCTAGTTTTTGAGTGCCGTTATGTTGGCTGGATAAACTCTCCTAGGCTGGAGAGGCCGTTGACAGTATTTCTCTTGTAGTGTATCCAGTCCACGGATCATCCATTACTTATGGGATATTAACTCCTCCCCAACAGGAAGTGCAAGAGGATTCACCCAGCAGAGCTGCTTTATAGCTCCTCCCCTAACTGCCATTACCAGTCATTCTCTTGCACCCAACGAATAGATAGGATGTGTGAGAGGACTGTGGTGATTATACTTAGTTTCATACCTTCAATCAAAAGTTTGTTATTTTATAATAGCACCGGAGTGTGTTATTCCTTCTCTGGTAGAATTTGAAGAAGAATCTACCTGAGTTTTTCTATGATTTTAGCCGGAGTAGTTAAGATCATATTGCTGTTTCTCGGCCATCTGAGGAGAGGTAAACTTCAGATCAGGGGACAGCGGGCAGATTAATCTGCAAAGAGGTATGTAGCAGCTTATGGAATTGATGAGAAAATTCTGCCATACCGATATAATGTAAACTCAGCCTTAAATGCAGTAGCAGCAACTGGTATCAGGCTGTCATGTATGTATATTTTACACTTCAGTATTCTGGGGAATGGCACTTCACTGGAATTATACTGTATGCATAAAACTTTAGCCTAATTTGCAGGGACTAGCAACAGGCTTTTTAATAACACTCAATTTATTAATGTTAAACGTTTTTTGCTGGCATGTAAAATCGTTTAATTTTCTGAGGTACTGGGTGAAAAAATGTTTTGGGCACTATTTTTTTCCACTTGGCAGTCGTTTTATTTAATTTATGACAGTTTACTGATCTCTCTCACTGTTATGTGTGAGGGGGAGGGACCTTTTTTGGTGCTTTTGCTACGCATCAAAAAATTCAGTCAGAAGTTTATTGTCTTCCCTGCATGATCCGGTTCATCTCTACAGAACTCAGGGGTCTTCAAAACTTGTTTTGAGGGAGGTAATCACTCACAGCAGAGCTGTGATTAAAAAAAACGTTTATTTCTGTATTTTTTTTTTTCTGCTATCAGGGTTAGTTATCCTTTGCTAATGGGAGCAATCCTTTGCTAAAATTGTGTTTTTTACAAAGATTTGATGCTATAACTTTTCAGTTTATTATTTTCAACTGTCATAACTTTTTCTGTGCTTCTTATAGGCACAGTACGTTTTCATATTATAGTAAATTACTTGAAAAGTATTTCCAAGTTGCTAGTTTATTTGCTAGTGTGTTAAACATGTCTGATTCAGAGGAAGATATCTGTGCTATATGTGCTAAAGCCAAAGTGGAGCCCAATAGAAATTTATGTACTAACTGTATTGATGCTACTTTAAATAAAAGTCAATCTGTACAAATTGAACATATTTCACCAAACAACGAGGGGAGAGTTATGCCGACTAACTCGCCTCACGTGTCAGTACCTGCATCTCCCGCTCGGGAGGTGCGTGATATTGTAGCGCCGAGTACATCTGGGCGGCCATTACAAATCACATTACAGGATATGGCTACTGTTATGACTGAAGTTTTGGCTAAATTACCAGAACTAAGAGGTAAGCGTGATCACTCTGGGGTGAGAACAGAGTGCGCTGATAATATTAGGGCCATGTCAGACACTGCGTCACAATTTGCAGAACATGAGGACGGAGAGCTTCATTCTGCGGGTGACGGTTCTGATCCAAACAAACTGGATTCAGATATTTCAAATTTTAAATTTAAGCTGGAAAACCTCCGTGTATTACTAGGGGAGGTGTTAGCGGCTCTGAATGATTGTAACACAGTTGCAATACCAGAGAAAATGTGTAGGTTGGATAAATATTTTGCGGTACCGGCGAGTACTGACGTTTTTCCTATACCTAAGAGACTTACTGAAATTGTTACTAAGGAGTGGGATAGACCCGGTGTGCCGTTCTCACCCCCTCCGATATTTAGAAAGATGTTTCCAATAGACGCCACCACACGGGACTTATGGCAAACGGTCCCTAAGGTGGAGGGAGCAGTTTCTACTTTAGCTAAGCGTACCACTATCCCGGTGGAGGATAGCTGTGCCTTTTCAGATCCAATGGATAAAAAGTTAGAGGGTTACCTTAAGAAAATGTTTGTTCAACAAGGTTTTATATTGCAACCTCTTGCATGCATTGCGCCTGTCACGGCTGCAGCAGCATTTTGGTTTGAGTCTCTGGAAGAGACACTTGAATCAGCTCCATTAGATGAGATTACACACAAGCTTAAAGCCCTTAAGTTAGCTAACTCATTTATTTCAGATGCCGTAGTACATTTAACTAAACTTACGGCTAAGAATTCCGGATTCGCCATTCAGGCACGCAGAGCACTGTGGCTAAAATCCTGGTCAGCTGACGTTACTTCTAAATCTAAATTGCTTAATATACCTTTCAAAGGGCAGACCTTATTCGGGCCCGGGTTGAAAGAAATTATCGCTGACATTACAGGAGGTAAAGGCCATGCCCTGCCTCAAGACAGAGCCAAACCTAAGGCTAGACAGTCTAATTTTCGTTCCTTTCGTAATTTCAAAGCAGGAGCAGCATCAACTTCCTCTGCACCAAAACAGGAAGGAGCTGTTGCTCGCTACAGACAAGGCTGGAGACCTAACCAGTCCTGGAACAAGGGCAAGCAGGCCAGGAAACCTGCTGCTGCCCCTAAGACAGCATGAATCGAGGGCCCCCGATCCGGGAACAGATCTAGTGGGGGGCAGACTTTCTCTCTTCGCCCAGGCTTGGGCAAGAGATGTCCAGGATCCCTGGGCGTTAGAGATCATATCTCAGGGATACCTTCTAGACTTCAAATTCTCTCCCCCAAGAGGGAGATTTCATCTGTCAAGGTTGTCAACAAACCAAATAAAGAAAAAGGCGTTTCTACGCTGCGTACAAGATCTTTTATTAATGGGAGTGATCCATCCGGTTCCGCGGTCGGAACAAGGACAAGGGTTTTACTCAAATCTGTTTGTGGTTCCCAAAAAAGAGGGAACTTTCAGGCCAATCTTGGATTTAAAGATCCTAAACAAATTCCTAAGAGTTCCATCGTTCAAAATGGAAACTATTCGGACAATTTTACCCATGATCCAAAAGGGTCAGTACATGACCACAGTGGATTTAAAGGATGCTTACCTTCACATACCGATTCACAAAGATCATTACCGGTATCTAAGGTTTGCCTTTCTAGACAGGCATTACCAGTTTGTAGCTCTTCCATTCGGATTGGCTACGGCTCCGAGAATCTTCACAAAGGTTCTGTGTGCTCTTCTGGCGGTACTAAGACCGCAAGGAATTGCGGTAGCTCCGTACCTAGACGACATTCTGATACAAGCTTCAAGCTTTCAAACTGCCAAGTCTCTTACAGAGTTGGTACTGGCATTTCTAAGGTCGCATGGATGGAAGGTGAACGAAAAGAAGAGTTCTCTCTTTCCACTCACAAGAGTTCCCTTCTTGGGGACTCTTATAGATTCTGTAGAAATGAAGATTTACCTGACAGAAGACAGGTTAACAAAGCTTCAAAATGCATGCCGTGTCCTTCATTCCATTCAACACCCGTCAGTAGCTCAATGCATGGAGGTGATCGGCTTAATGGTAGCAGCAATGGACATAGTACCCTTTGCACGTCTACATCTCAGACCGCTGCAATTGTGCATGCTAAGTCAGTGGAATGGGGATTACTCAGACTTGTCCCCTACTCTGAATCTGGATCAAGAGACCAGAAATTCTCTTCTATGGTGGCTTTCTCGGCCACATCTGTCCAGGGGGATGCCATTCAGCAGGCCAGACTGGACAATTGTAACAACAGACGCCAGCCTACTAGGTTGGGGCGCTGTCTGGAATTCTCTGAAGGCTCAGGGACAATGGAATCAGGAGGAGAGTCTCCTACCAATAAACATTCTGGAATTGAGAGCAGTTCTCAATGCCCTTCTGGCTTGGCCCCAGTTAACAACTCGGGGGTTCATCAGGTTTCAGTCGGACAACATCACGACTGTAGCTTACATCAACCATCAGGGAGGGACAAGAAGCTCCCTAGCAATGATGGAAGTATCAAAGATAATTCGCTGGGCAGAGTCTCACTCTTGCCACCTGTCAGCAATCCACATCCCGGGAGTGGAGAACTGGGAGGCGGATTTCTTAAGTCGTCAGACTTTTCATCCGGGGGAGTGGGAACTTCATCCGGAGGTCTTTGCCCAAATACTTCGACGTTGGGGCAAACCAGAGATAGATCTCATGGCGTCTCGACAGAACGCCAAGCTTCCTCGTTACGGGTCCAGATCCAGGGATCCGGGAGCGGTTCTGATAGATGCTTTGACAGCACCTTGGACCTTCGGGATGGCTTATGTGTTTCCACCCTTCCCGATGCTTCCTCGATTGATTGCCAGAATCAAACAGGAGAGAGCATCAGTGATTCTAATAGCGCCTGCATGGCCACGCAGGACTTGGTATGCAGATCTAGTGGACATGTCATCCTGTCCACCTTGGTCGCTACCTCTGAAACAGGACCTTCTGATCCAGGGTCCCTTCAAACATCAAAATCTAATTTCTCTGAAGCTGACTGCTTGGAAATTGAACGCTTGATTTTATCAAAACGTGGTTTTTCTGAGTCAGTTATTGATACCTTAATACAGGCTAGGAAGCCTGTTACCAGAAAGATTTACCATAAGATATGGCGCAAATACTTATATTGGTGCGAATCCAAGAGTTACTCATGGAGTAAGGTTAGGATTCTGAGGATATTGTCTTTTTTCTACAAGAAGGTTTAGAAAAGGGTTTATCCGCTAGTTCCTTAAAGGGACAGATTTCAGCTCTGTCCATTCTTTTACACAAACGTCTGTCAGAAGTTCCGGACGTTCAAGCTTTTTGTCAGGCTTTAGCTAGGATCAAGCCTGTGTTTAAAACTGTTGCTCCACCATGGAGTTTGAACTTAGTTCTTAATGTTTTACAGGGGGTTCCGTTTGAACCCCTTCATTCCATTGATATCAAGTTGTTATCTTGGAAAGTTCTGTTTTTAATGGCGATTTCCTCGGCTCGAAGAGTCTCTGAGTTATCTGCCTTACATTGTGATTCTCCTTATCTGATTTTTCATTCAGACAAGGTAGTTCTGCGTACTAAACCTGGGTTCCTACCTAAGGTGGTCACTAACAGGAATATCAATCAAGAGATTGTGGTTACATCTTTGTGTCCTAATCCTTCTTCGAAAAAGGAACGTCTGCTACACAATCTAGATGTAGTCCGTGCCCTGAAATTTTATCTACAGGCAACTAAGGATTTTCGACAAACGTCTTCCCTGTTTGTCGTTTATTCTGGTCAGAGGAGAGGTCAAAAAGCTTCGGCTACCTCTCTCTCCTTTTAGCTTCGTAGCATAATACGGTTAGCCTATGAGACTCCTGGACAGCAGCCTCCTGAAAGAATTACAGCACATTCTACTAGAGCTGTGGCTTCCACTTGGGCCTTTAAGAATGAGGCTTCTGTTGAACAGATTTGCAAGGCTGCAACTTGGTCTTCTCTTCATACTTTTTCCATATTTTACAAATTTGACACTTTTGCTTCTTCGGAGGCTGTTTTTGGAAGAAAGGTTCTACAGGCAGTGGTTCCTTCCGTATAAAGAGCCTGCCTGTCCCTCCCGTCATCCGTGTACTTTAGCTTTGGTATTGGTATCCCATAAGTAATGGATGATCCGTGGACTGGATACACTTAACAAGAGAAAACATAATTTATGCTTACCTGATAAATTTATTTCTCTTGTAGTGTATCCAGTCCACGGCCCGCCCTGTCACTTTAAGGCAGGTAATTTTTCCATTAAACTACAGTCACCACTGCACCCTATGGTTTTCCTTTCTCTGCATGTTTTCGGTCGAATGACTGGTAATGGCAGTTAGGGGAGGAGCTATATAGCAGCTCTGCTGGGTGAATCCTCTTGCACTTCCTGTTGGGGAGGAGTTAATATCCCATAAGTAATGGATGATCCGTGGACTGGATACACTACAAGAGAAATAAATTTATCAGGTAAGCATAAATTATGTTTTTTTCTTTCGTGATTCAGATAGAGCATGCAATTTTAAGCAACTTTCTAATTTACTCCGATTATCAAATTCTCTTGGTATCTTTTATTTGAAATGTAAGTTTAGATGGCGGCCCATTGTTGGTGAACACACTGTTTATTGGTGGGTGAATTTATCCACCAATCAGCAAGGACAAGTGCTTTCCATGTTTCTGGACCAATTTATGCATTGCTTTTACTTTTTGTGAGAGGACCCTCTTTTCAGTGAATCCACCATGAAATCCCAGTTGCAATGTTGCAGCCACTTTAACTCTTTCATTGTGCTTCTCATTGTTAAAGTGATGGTAAACTTAAAATGTTTTAAAATAAGGTCCAGAATCTAAGCAATATTTCTCTTACATTGGTGTATCCAGTCCACGGATTCATCCTTACTTGTGGGATATTCTCAATCCCTACAGGAAGTGGCAAAGAGAGCACACAGCAGAGCTGTCCATATAGCTCCCCTCAGGCTCCGCCCCCCCAGTTATTCTTTTTGCTGCTCTAACAAGTAGCATCTCCACGGGAGTGTAAAGGGAATGTGGTGTTAGTTTGTAGTTTTTTATTTCTTCAATCAAAAGTTTCTTATTTTAAAATAGTGCCGGTTTGTACTATTTACTCTGAGGCAGAAAATGATGAAGATTCTGCTGAGAGGAAAATGATTTTAGCACCTTGTAACTAAAATCCATTGCTGTTCCCACGCAGGACTGTTGAGTACAGGAAAACTTCAGTTGGGGGGAACAGTTTGCAGGCTTAACTGCTTTAAGGTATGTTTCAGTCATTTTTTTCTAGTCAAGACTTAGTAATGCTAGAAGACTGACAGGAATCCCCATGTGGGAAAGGTAAGCCATATTCTGAGACTTAGTATAGAAGGAAGGCTTATTGAAAGGGCTCAATACACTGGTGGACACTGTTAAGGGACAATCAATTATTTTTTAAGATAATCTGACATTATACACGTTTTATATTGCATTTAAAACACTTTTTGGGGTTTTATTCTGCATGGCATATATTTAGACACCTATTTTGGCTTGCGAAGGCCCCACAAACTCCTGAAGGAAGATGGAGGGGGCCTGAATTTCGCGCCTCAGTTGCGCAGTTGATTTTACAAACGGCTTCATGCAGATACATGTGAAGGGTCCAAAGATTACTTGAGGACTTCAGAGAGGCTTATTTTCGATCAAAACTAATCCCCAAAGAAGGTAGGAACACAGCAAAGGCTGTGACATGGTTAATTTGCTCCGGTTTGGGCAGTAGGGGGTTAATTGACTTGAAATTTGCTGTGCAATCATTTCAAAGCATTAGGATCATATGGTGAAAATTTCATAAAGATTGGATGATTTTTGGAGGTTTAGTAAAAAAAGTATGCGCTTTTTATTATTTAAAGGCACAGTACTGTTTTTTCAAAAATTGTATTTTACTGTATTTGAGTGCTGTCTAAGTCTGTTTAACATGTCTGAGCCTACAGATAGACCTTGTTCTATGTGTTTAAAAGCCATGGCGGTCCCACCTTTTACATTTGTGTGCTAACATATCCAAACATTTTAAAGACCATGCAGTGACACTTAAAAATGTGGCCCAAGATGATTCTTTAACGGAAGGTAATGAGCATAGCCCTCCTTTCTCTCCCCATGTGTCGACACCAGTTACGCCCGCACAAGCGATGCCTAGTACCTCTAGCGCATTGGCCCCTATTACATTGCAACAATTAGCAGCAGTCATGGATAATTCCCTTGCAGCATTTCTATCCAAACTGCCTGTTTTTCCTACAAAGCGTGATAGCTCAGAGGATGAGCAATCAGAAGTTTTGGATAATTTATCTGTTGTACCCTCACAACCCTCTGACGTGGCGGTGAGGGATGTACTGTCTGAGGGAGAAATTTGTGACGCAGGTAAAATTTCTCAGCGGGCAGAATCAGATTTCTTAGCGTTTAAATTTAAGCTGGAACACCTCCGCGTACTGCTTAAGGAGGTTTTAGCTACGCTGGTTGATTGTGACCCTATGGTGGTCCCAGAAAAATTGTGTAAAATGGACAAGTTTTTAGAAGTCCCTGTATACACTGATGCGTTTCCGATCCCTAAGAGGGTGGCGGATATTGTGACTAGGGAGTGTGAGAGACCAGGCGTACCTTTTTGTTCCCCCCCCCCCTATCTTTAAGAAAATGTTCCCCATAACTGACCCCAGGCGGGACGCGTGGCAGGCGGTCCCTAAGGTAGAGGGAGCAGTTTCAACACTAGCTAAGCGCACAACTATACCAATAGAAGACAGTTGTGTTTTCAAAGATCCTATGGATAACAAATTAGAAATTAGAAGGGTTACTAAAGAAAATATTTGTTCAACAAGGTATCCTCCTTCAACCAGTTGCCTGCATTATTCCTGTAACTACTGCAGCGGCTTTTTGGTTGAGGTGCTGGAGGAGTCGCTCCAGAGGGAGACTTCATATGACAGTCATGGATAGAATTCATGCTCTAAAGATGGTTAATTCTTTCATTACAGATGCCGCTTTACAATTAACTAAATTAGCGGCAAAAAATTCTGCTTTTGCCATTGTGGCGCGAAGAGCGCTCTGGCTCAAATTATGGTCGGCTGACGTGTCGTCCAAAACAAAATTACTTAATATCAGGAAAGGGCCATGCCCTTCCACAAGATAGACCTTTTAAGGCCAATTTGCGCTCCTTTCGCAATTTCAGGAGCGGACCTGCTTCAACCTCTGCAACCGCAAAGCAAGAGGGTAACGTTTCCCAGCCCAAAGCAACATAAAAGCCTTTGCAGGGCTGGAACAGAGGTAAACAGGCCAAGAAGCCTGCTGCTGCTACCAAGACAGCATGAAAGGGTAGCCCCCGCGCCGGGACCGGATCTAGTAGGGGGCAGACTTTCTTTCTTGCTCACGCTTGGGCAAGAGATGTTCCAGATCCCTGGGCATTAGAAATCGTTGCTAAAGGGTATCTTCTAGAATTCGAAGACTCTCCCCCAAGGGGAAGGTTCCACATTTCTCGTTTGTCTTCAGACCAGACAAAGAAACAGGCGTTCTTACGCTGTGTAGAAGATCTTCTAAAGATGGGAGTGATACACCCAGTTCCAACTGCAGAGCAAGGACTGGGTTTTTACTCAAACCTGTTTGTAGTTCCCAAAAAGGAAGGAACTTTCAGGCCAATCCCTGGATTTAAAAATTCTAAACAAATTCCTCAGAGTTCCATCATTCAAAATGGAAACCATTCAGACAATCTTACCATTGATCCAGGAAGATCAATATATGACTACCGTGGACTTAAAGGTTGCGCACCTACATATTCCTATCCACAAATATCACCATCAGATCCTAAGGTTCGCCTTTCTGGACAAGAATTTTCACAAAGGTGCTAGGGTCCATTCTAGCTGTACTAAGACCGCGGGGCATTGCAGTAGCACCTTATCTGGACGACATATTAATTCAGGAGTCGTCTTTTCAAAGAGCCAAGGCACATACAGAAATGGTTCTGGCCTTTCTAAGGTCTCACGGGTGGAAGGTGAACGTTGAAAAAAGTTCTCTGTCCCCGCTCACAAGGGTTCCCTTCCTGGGAACGCTAATAGACTCGGTACTGATGAAAATATTTCTGACAGAGGTCAGGAAGTTAAAACTTTTAACTACTTGCCGAGTTCTTCATTCTGTTCCTCGGCCTTCTGTGGCTCAGTGCATGGAGGTAATCGGGTTAATAGTTGCGGCAATGGACGTTGTTCCCTTTGCCAGAATTCATCTCAGACCACTGCAGCTGTGCATGCTCAAACTGTGGAATGGGGATTATGCAGATTGTTTCCTTAGATACAAATGGATGAGAAAACCAGATATTATCTTCTCTGGTGGTTGTCTCCGGATCACCTGTCCCAGGGAATGTGCTTCCGCAGACCAGAGTGGATCATTGTCACGACTGATTCCAGTCTGTTAGGCTGGGGTGCTGTCTGGGACTCCCTGAAAGCTCAGGGCCTATGGTCTCGGGAAGAGTCTCTTCTCCCGATAAACATTTTGGAACTGAGAGCGATATTCAACACGCTCCAGGCATAGCCTCAACTAGCGGAGGCCAGGTTCATCAGGTTTCAGTCGGACAACATCACGACTGTAGCGTACATCAATCATCAGGGAGGAACAAAGAGTTCCCTAGCGATGAAGGAAGTAACCAAGATCATCAAATGGGCGGAGGATCACTCCTGCCATCTATCTGCAATTCACATCCCAGGAATAGACAACTGGGAGGCGGATTTTCTGAGTCGTCAGACCTTTCACCCGGGGGAGTGGGAACTATTTCTTCTGCTCGAAGAGTTACAGAATTGTCTGCTTTGCAGTGTAATTCACCCTATCTGGTGTTTCATGCAGATAAGGTTGTTTTGCGTACAAAACCTGTTTTCCTTCCGAAAGTGGTTTCTAATATTAACCAGGAAATCATTGTTCCTTCTCTGTGTCCTAATTCAGTTTCTAAGAAGGAACGGCTGTTACACAATCTTGATGTGGTTCGTGCTTTAAAATTCTATTTAAAAGCAACTAAAGATTTCAGACACACGTCATCCTTGTTTGTTGTCTATTTTGGTAAGAGGAGAGATCAAAAAGCTATCGCTTCCTCTCTTTCCTTTTGGCTGAAAAGCATTATCCGATTGACTTATGAGACTGCTGGACAGCAGCCTCCTGAACGAATTACAGCTCTTTCCACCAGAGCTGTGGCTTCCACATGGGCTTTCAAGAATGAGGCTTCTGTTGAACAGATCTGTAAGGCAGCGACTTGGTCTTCACTGCATACTTTTGCCAAATTTTACAAATTCGATACTTTTGCTTCTTCTGAGGCTATTTTTTTTGAGAGACAGGTTTTGCAAGTAGTGGTGCCTTCCGTTTAGGTTACCTGACTTGTTCCCTCCCTTCATCCGTATCCTAAAGCTTTGGTATTGGTTCCCACAAGTAAGGATGAATCCGTGGACTGGATACACCAATGTAAGAGAAAACAGAATTTATGCTTACCTGATAAATTTCTTTCTCTTACGGTGTATCCAGTCCACGGCCCGCCCTGGCAATTAAGTCAGGTTCAAATTTATTTTTGTAAAACTACAGTCACCACTGCACCCTATGGTTTCTCCTTTTTCTCCTAACCGTCGGTCGGATGACTGGGGGGGCGGAGCCTGAGGGGAGCTATATGGACAGCTCTGCTGTGTGCTCTCTTTGCCACTTCCTGTAGGGATTGAGAATATCCCACAAGTAAGGATGAATCCGTGGACTGGATACACCGTAAGAAAAAGAATTTATGCTTACCTGATAAATTTCTGTTTTTACATGGGTTTCAGCCAGGAGAGCAAGGGGAATGCAGCAGTGACTGCAGATGAGGGAATACTGTTAAAATGTCAGTATTTTTTATGCCATGTTCCTGCAATATCATTTGATAAAAAAGTAAACAATTTGCTTGCTCTGTTTGTTTTGTCTTTTTTGAGGTTGTGGACAGGTGTATTTTATACTGATAAGTTCAAACAGGTGCCATTAATACAGGTAATGAGTGGAGGACAGAGGAGCCTCTTAAAGAAGAAGATACAGGTCTGTGAGAGCCAGAAATCTTGCTTGTTTGTAGGTGACCAAATACTTATTTTTCACCATAATATGCAAATAAATTCTTTCCAAATCAGACAATGTGATTGTCTGGATTTGTTTCCACATTTTGTCTCTCATAGTTGAGGTAAACCTATGATGAAAATTACAGGCCTTGTTGATGAGGATGTTTTCTTTAAATCCTTTTTTGGGCTGCTCCAGTTTTGAGGTCCTCTGGGTATATAATTTCATAGCATTCCTGGCCACTTGGGGTTCATTTTCTGTGCAGTATTATTGTTTAGATATGCAAAATATGTTTGTTTAATCCAAAGTAAAAGTGATATACACCAGCTATGGTCTCCAAAAAGATTGTATTCCGGTAACCTTTAGATCTTGTTAGTATTTAATTTGCATTCTAAGTAGTAGAAGACTCGTTTCCATGCATTAAAAGGATGTGATGCTTCTCTTGTCTCAGGGTATAGAGGTGGTAGTAGTATTTAGCTCAGAGTTTTACTTACTCTATGAGTAGATTCTAGGTTTTCCAAATAGAAGTAGAATTGTATTGTATTACAGGGAGTGCAGAATTATTAGGCAAATGAGTATTTTGACCACATCATCCTCTTTATGCATGTTGTCTTACTCCAAGCTGTATAGGCTCGAAAGACTACTACCAATTAAGCATATTAGGTGATATGCATCTCTGTAATGAGAAGGGGTGTGGTCTAATGACATCAACACCCTATATCAGGTGTGCATAATTATTAGGCAACTTCCTTTCCTTTGGCAAAATGGGTCAAAAGAAGGACTTGACAGGCTCAGAAAAGTCAAAAATAGTGAGATATCTTGCAGAGGGATGCAGCACTCTTAAAATTGCAAAGCTTCTGAAGCGTGATCATCGAACAATCAAGCGTTTCATTCAAAATAGTCAACAGGGTCGCAAGAAGCGTGTGGAAAAACCAAGGCGCAAAATAACTGCCCATGAACTGAGAAAAGTCAAGCGTGCAGTTGCCAAGATGCCACTTGCCACCAGTTTGGCCATATTTCAGAGCTGCAACATCACTGGAGTGCCCAAAAGCACAAGGTGTGCAATACTCAGAGACATGGCCAAGGTAAGAAAGGCTGAAAGACGACCACCACTGAACAAGACACACAAGCTGAAACGTCAAGACTGGGCCAAGAAATATCTCAAAACTGATTTTTCTAAGGTTTTATTGACTGATGAAATGAGAGTGAGTCTTGATGGGCCAGATGGATGGGCCCGTGGCTGGATTGGTAAAGGGCAGAGAGCTCCAGTCCGACTCAGACGCCAGCAAGGTGGAGTACTGGTTTGGGCTGGTATCAAAGATGAGCTTGTGGGGCCTTTTCGGGTTGAGGATGGAGTCAACTCCCAGTCCTACTGCCAGTTTCTGGAAGACACCTTCTTCAAGCAGTGGTACAGGAAGAAGTCTGCATCCTTCAAGAAAAACATGATTTTCATGCAGGACAATGCTCCATCACACGCGTCCAAGTACTCCACAGCGTGGCTGGCAAGAAAGGGTATAAAAGAAGAAAATCTAATGACATGGCCTCCTTGTTCACCTGATCTGAACCCCATTGAGAACCTGTGGTCCATCATCAAATGTGATATTTACAAGGAGGGAAAACAGTACACCTCTCTGAACAGTGTCTGGGAGGCTGTGGTTGCTGCTGCATGCAATGTTGATGGTGAACAGATCAAAACACTGACAGAATCCATGGATGGCAGGCTTTTGAGTGTCCTTGCAAAGAAAGGTGGCTATATTGGTCACTGATTTTTGTTTTGTTTTTGAATGTCAGAAATGTATATTTGTGAATGTTGAGATGTTATATTGGTTTCACTGGTAAAAATAAATAATTGAAATGGGTATATATTTGTTTTTTGTTAAGTTGCCTAATAATTATGCACAGTAATAGTCACCTGCACACACAGATATCCCCCTAAAATGGCTATAACTAAAAACAAACTAAAAACTACTTCCAAAACTATTCAGCTTTGATATTAATGAGTTTTTTGGGTTCATTGAGAACATGGTTGTTGTTCAATAATAAAATTAATCCTCAAATACAACTAGCCTAATAATTCTGCACTCCCTGTATATCCAGTAAAGATTCTGAGAGTTACCTTAATTCTCACAGCCTGTAGCTTAGAAGTTACGCAGCATCTTGTTTTCATCGTCAAATTTATAATCCTGTATTATCTCCAAAAAGATTGTATTCCGCTAACCTTTAGATCAGTTCCCTTCTCTGTCAGTACAATACTACCACTCACCTGTGTCTCACCACTGTATATCTCTGTTCAGCACTGGGCTCTCCTCGTCCTGGCCCTAGTGAATGGGCTCCTGTCGGCCGCGTGCTTTGTGGGTCTTGTTGTTGCGGTGTCGCTGACGATCGCTAATGGAGGGAAGAACCTGATATCTGGGTGTAACTCATCTGTGTTGCCTGCGGAGACTCGCTCTGTAATAATGAGTAATGAGTGTCCGTTCGACACCACCAGGATCTACGTAAGTTGTAATGCTGAGATGTGCATCCTGGCACTGCCGTACCTACCTCCCTATATCATCTGTAATGAGGTATAATCTGTCCCATCACCCCGGCACTGCCGTACCTACCTCCCTATATCATCTGTAATGAGGTATAATCTGTCCCATCACCCTGGCACTGCCGTACCTACCTCCCTATATCATCTGTAATGAGGTATAATCTGTCCCATCACCCTGGCACTGCCGTACCTACCTCCCTGTAACATCTGTAATGAGGTATAATCTGTCCCATCACCCCGGCACTGCCGTACCTACCTCCCTATAACATCTGTAATGAGGTATAATCTGTCCCATCACCCTGGCACTGCCGTACCTACCTCCCTGTATCATCTGTAATGAGGTATAATCTGTCCCATCACCCCGGCACTGCCGTACCTACCTCCCTATATCATCTGTAATGAGGTATAATCTGTCCCATCACCCTGGCACTGCCGTACCTACCTCCCTATATCATCTGTAATGAGGTATAATCTGTCCCATCACCCTGGCACTGCCGTACCTACCTCCCTGTAACATCTGTAATGAGGTATAATCTGTCCCATCACCCTGGCACTGCCGTACCTACCTCCCTGTATCATCTGTAATGAGGTATAATCTGTCCCATCACCCCGGCACTGCCGTACCTACCTCCCTATAACATCTGTAATGAGGTATAATCTGTCCCATCACCCTGGCACTGCCGTACCTACCTCCCTGTATCATCTGTAATGAGGTATAATCTGTCCCATCACCCTGGCACTGCCGTACCTACCTCCCTGTATAATCTGTCCCATCACCCTGGCACTGCCGTACCTACCTCCCTATATCATCTGTAATGAGGTATAATCTGTCCCATCACCCTGGCACTGCTGTACCTACCTCCCTAGATCATCTGTAATGAGGTATAATCTGTCCCATCACCCCTGGCACTGCCGTACCTACCTCCCTATATCATCTGTAATGAGGTATAATCTGTCCCATCACCCTGGCACTGCTGTACCTACCTCCCTGTAACATCTGTAATGAGGTATAATCTGTCCCATCACCCTGGCACTGCCGTACCTACCTCCCTATAACATCTGTAATGAGGTATAATCTGTCCCATCACCCTGGCACTGCCGTACCTACCTCCCTGTATCATCTGTAATGAGGTATAATCTGTCCCATCACCCCTGGCACTGCCGTACCTACCTCCCTGTATCATCTGTAATGAGGTATAATCTGTCCCATCACCCCGGCACTGCCGTACCTACTTCCCTGTATCATCTGTAATGAGGTATAATCTGTCCCATCACCCTGGCACTGCCGTACCTACCTCCCTATATCATCTGTAATGAGGTATAATCTGTCCCATCACCCTGGCACTGCTGTACCTACCTCCCTGTAACATCTGTAATGAGGTATAATCTGTCCCATCACCCTGGCACTGCCGTACCTACCTCCCTATAACATCTGTAATGAGGGATAATCTGTCCCATCACCCTGGCACTGCCGTACCTACCTCCCTGTATCATCTGTAATGAGGTATAATCTGTCCCATCACCCCCGGCACTGCCGTACCTACCTCCCTGTATAATCTGTCCCATCACCCCTAGCACTGCCGTACCTACCTCCCTATAACATCTGTAATGAGGGATAATCTGTCCCATCACCCCCGGCACTGCCGTACCTACCTCCCTATATCATCTGTAATGAGGTATAATCTGTCCCATCACCCCTGGCACTGCCGTACCTACCTCCCTATAACATCTGTAATGAGGTATAATCTGTCCCATCACCCCGGCACTGCCGTACCTACCTCCCTGTATAATCTGTCCCATCACCCGGCACTGCCGTACCTACCTCCCTATATCATCCGTAATGAGGTATAATCTGTCCCATCACCCCGGCACTGCCGTACCTACCTCCCTATATCATCCGTAATGAGGTATAATCTGTCCCATCACCCCTGGCACTGCCGTACCTACCTCCCTATATCATCCGTAATGAGGTATAATCTGTCCCATCACCCCCGGCACTGCCGTACCTACCTCCCTATATCATCCGTAATGAGGTATAATCTGTCCCATCACCCCGGCACTGCCGTACCTACCTCCCTATATCATCCTTAATGAGGTATAATCTGTCCCATCACCCCCGGCACTGCCGTACCTACCTCCCTATATCATCTGTAATGAGGTATAATCTGTCCCATCACCCGGCACTGCCGTACCTACCTCCCTATAACATCTGTAATGAGGTATAATCTGTCCCATCACCCTGGCACTGCCGTACCTACCTCCCTGTATCATCTGTAATGAGGTATAATCTGTCCCATCACCCCTGGCACTGCCGTACCTACCTCCCTGTATCATCTGTAATGAGGTATAATCTGTCCCATCACCCCTGGCACTGCCGTACCTACCTCCCTGTATCATCTGTAATGAGGTATAATCTGTCCCATCACCCCTGGCACTGCCGTACCTACCTCCCTATATCATCTGTAATGAGGTATAATCTGTCCCATCACCCCTGGCACTGCTGTACCTACCTCCCTGTAACATCTGTAATGAGGTATAATCTGTCCATCACCCTAGCACTGCCGTAGCTACCTCCCTATAACATCTGTAATGAGGTATAATCTGTCCCATCACCCCGGCACTGCCGTACCTACCTCCCTATATCATCTGTAATGAGGTATAATCTGTCCCATCACCCCGGCACTGCCGTACCTACCTCCCTATAACATCTGTAATGAGGTATAATCTGTCCCATCACCCCGGCACTGCCGTAGCTACCTCCCTGTATTATCTGTAATGAGATATGTGCCTTCACCCTGGGCACTGCCGTAATTACCTCGCTCTAATATCTATAATATCTAATGTTATAGACTGGCATGGTTGCTGGTGAGTACGCTTGTTGTGGCTGGGTTATAGACTGCATGTTTTCTGGCACATGCGCGTGTTGTTGCTTGGTTATAGACGGGCATGGTTGCTGGCACATGCACTTGTTGGGGTTGGGTTATGGACTGATATGGATGTCGGCATGTGCTTGTTATGGCCTGGCATGGTTTTCGGCACATAAGCTTGTTGTGGCATGGTTGCTGGTGAGTACGCTTGTTGTGGCTGGTTTATGGACCGATGGTTGCTGGTGAGTGCGCTTGTGGCGGGATTATGGACTGATATGGTTGTCGGCACATGTGCTTGTTGTTGGCTGGGTTATGGACTGGCATGGTTGCCGGCACATGCGCTTGTTGTTGGCTGGGTTATGGACTGGCATGGTTGCCCCGGCACATGCGCTTGTTGTTGGCTGGGTTATGGACTGGCATGGTTGCCGGCACATGCGCTTGTTGTTGGCTGGGTTATGGACTGGCATGGTTGCTGGCACATGCGCTTGTTGTGGCTGGGTTATGGACTGGCATGGTTGCCGGCACATGCGCTTGTTGTGGCTGGGTTATGGACTGGCATGTTTACTGTGATTGTGTGAGACCTCAGTTTGTGTTGGCTTCTCATTCTCCCTCATGTCTCCATAGGACACAACCCTTGCGCTATGGTTCCCCTCCATGTTCCTCTCGGCCATTGAGGCTGTATTATCCGTGCGCTGCTGTGTGGTCGCGTTTATACTGCGTGGAATTGGCCCTTGTGGTGAGAACTACCTCAGAGAAAAGGTATGTAGGAATATCAGCCATGTTTAAAAAGGATCAGGGTTTGGGCTCACTAAATACAAAAGGGGGGAGAAATAGTTTTTCATCACACTCTAACTCCACAATGAACCCATGACCCAGAACTAATCACCTAAGGTTTACCTGACAGATTACACCAAAGGGGGATTATTTGTTCAGCACGGTAATATTAGAGATGCTGCCCCCCCCCCCTGCCCTCTGGTCACTACCATACATCTCTCCCCATTATACTGGAGATACAGTTACCCTAATGTTGTATTGATGTATTTATGCTTTTGTATACCTGTCTGTACTATTTTTGGGGCCGACATATGGGCACAATGTATGGCCATTATATACATTATACACGTTTTATTTGCACATCTTATAAGAGATTTACAGTTGGTAATATGTTTATTACATTGTTTGAAAAAAGCTTTATTAAGTGTGAAAATATAACAAACAAAAACAAGGATCAGGGTGCCCCCAGTCCTGCCTTATACCTATTCTTGTGCGTTCCTGCAGCTTGGCCTCTAGTGTCCCCAGAAGGGCTGCCATCCTGTTGCTTGTAGTGGCCCTGCACTCTGATTTGCTGATGGAACAAAGGCCTGTAAATAGAAGCCCATTGCCAAAAGAGCTTTGCACTCCATTGGTGGCGTCGTGAGCACTGTTGGTGATATTCACCCTGGACTGAATAACTCTTCAGACCACGACAGGTTAAAGAGGGTTCGTTTATTGAAAATCACACTGCAGTGAGAAGAGAATGAATACAAAGTTTTTCTCTGGGGGGGTCAGTCCCCTTCCCAAACATTTATACAGGAGGCAGGGCATTCCTGAACTCGATATCTAGGCTAATACAGTTTATGATTGGCTGGCTAAAATGCAAGGGTTTCCACCAAATATGGTTATAACATAAGTAAAAAACACAGTTAGACAGAATTCCATTCACTAAGTTCTATTCCTCAAAGTAGCTGGTTTAACTGTCTGACCGTATATCAAAAAAGGGCAAAGGTCAGGGATGAACTAATGTCTGCTCTTATGTTAACAAAGAGAGCTGTGTAAAAAGCATATCATTCTACAAGCTTACTAATTTATGGTATTCATCCATCCATATACTCACATATGTTTGGCCTACCAGGATAACAAGGGAATTGAATGTTTAGATACAAGGATAGAAAAGGATTAGATTTAGAAGAAAAATAAAGAGACATACACTAGCTACTATAAAACATTGCCCTTAAGCATGACTTCTGACTAACAATGCCTGCATAGAAATTAACCCATTCAGACCTCACTAAGCACTGCAGGAAAAACAGTTACAGATATTGCTTATTATTTTCAACCTTGGCTCATGGGCTCATCCCCCTTCTTTATTTTTTTATTTTAGCTGCAGGAAGAAGAAGCCGAGCGAGAGAAACAAGAAGATGGTGCGAGGCCAGAGACTCACCAGCTGATTGAAGCAAGAGCATAAAATGATCCTGGTATGCCATCGAGGTAACTATATGTGCCCAAGAGTGAGTGGGTAAACCAGCCCTTTTGTAGGTGAAGCAATAGGGTTGTGGTGGTGGTGTTGTCAGTCCCTATAGCTCCGTAATGAGCTCCCATGAGAGACACTCGCTCATCAATACCTTCCTCAAAAAGCTCCTCATGGTCAGAAGTGGCTGCTACACTGTGTTCAAGTATCTGACCCAGAAAGTTGATAAATCCACAGACCCGGAGGCACCAAGAATTGAACCAGTTGCTTTATATGTATTCATTTGCTGCTCAGCATAGCCACTTGCTGTCACTGTCCTTAGTATTGTCTCTGGCTCTCTCACTGGGTAACTTGCTGCTCAGTATCGTCTCTGGCTCTCTCACTGGGTAACTTGCTGCTCAGTATCGTCTCTGGCTCTGTCACTGTGTAACTTGCTGCTCAGTATCGTCTCTGGCTCTCTCACTGGGTAACTTGCTGCTCAGTATCGTCTCTGGCTGTCTCACTGGGTAACTTGCTGCTCAGTATCGTCTCTGGCTCTCTCACTGTGTAACTTGCTGCTCAGTAACGTCTCTGGCTCTCTCACTGGGTAACTTGCTGCTCAGTATCGTCTCTGGCTCTCTCACTGGGTAACTTGCTGCTTAGTAACGTCTCTGGCTCTCACTGTGTAACTTGCTGCTCAGTATCGTCTCTGGCTCTGTCACTGGGTAACTTGCTGCTCAGTATCGTCTCTGGCTCTCTCACTGGGTAACTTGCTGCTCAGTATCGTCTCTGGCTCTGTCACTGGGTAACTTGCTGCTCAGTATCGTCTCTGGCTCTCTCACTGGGTAACTTGCTGCTCAGTATCGTCTCTGGCTCTCTCACTGGGTAACTTGCTGCTCAGTATCGTCTCTGGCTCTCTCACTGTGTAACTTGCTGCTCAGTAACGTCTCTGGCTCTCTCACTGGGTAACTTGCTGCTTAGTAACGTCTCTGGCTCTCACTGTGTAACTTGCTGCTCAGTAACGTCTCTGGCTCTCTCACTGGGTAACTTGCTGCTCAGTATCGTCTCTGGCTCTCTCACTGTGTAACTTGCTGCTCAGTAACGTCTCTGGCTCTCTCACTGTGTAACTTGCTGCTTAGTAACGTCTCTGGCTCTCACTGGGTAACTTGCTGCTCAGTATCGTCTCTGGCTCTCTCACTGGGTAACTTGCTGCTCAGTATCGTCTCTGGCTGTCTCACTGGGTAACTTGCTGCTCAGTAACGTCTCTGGCTCTCACTGGGTAACTTGCTGCTCAGTAACGTCTCTGGCTCTCTCACTGGGTAACTTGCTGCTCAGTAACGTCTCTGGCTCTCTCACTGGGTAACTTGCTGCTCAGTATCGTCTCTGGCTGTCTCACTGGGTAACTTGCTGCTCAGTATCGTCTCTGGCTGTCTCACTGGGTAACTTGCTGCTCAGTAACGTCTCTGGCTCTCTAACTGGGTAACTTGCTGCTCAGTAACGTCTCTGGCTCTCTCACTGGGTAACTTGCTGCTCAGTAACGTCTCTGGCTCTCTCACTGGGTAACTTGCTGCTCAGTACCGTCTCTGGCTCTCTCACTGGGTAACTTGCTGCTCAGTACCGTCTCTGGCTCTCTCACTGGGTAACTTGCTGCTCAGTACCGTCTCTGGCTCTCTCACTGGGTAACTTGCTGCTCAGTACCGTCTCTGGCTCTCTCACTGGGTAACTTGCTGCTCAGTAACGTCTCTGGCTCTCTCACTGGGTACCTTGCTGCTCAGTAACGTCTCTGGCTCTCTCACTGGGTAACTTGCTGCTCAGTATCGTCTCTGGCTCTGTCACTGGGTAACTTGCTGCTCAGTATCGTCTCTGGCTCTGTCACTGGGTAACTTGCTGCCCAGTAACGTCTCTGGCTCTCTCACTGGGTAACTTGCTGCTCAGTATTGTCTCTGGCTCTCTCACTGGGTAACTTGCTGCTCAGTAACGTCTCTGGCTCTCTCACTGGGTAACTTGCTGCTCAGTATCGTCTCTGGCTGTCTCACTGGGTAACTTGCTGCTCAGTATCGTCTCTGGCTCTCTCACTGTGTAACTTGCTGCTCAGTATCGTCTCTGGCTGTCTCACTGGGTAACTTGCTGCTCAGTAACGTCTCTGGCTCTCTCACTGTGTAACTTGCTGCTCAGTATCGTCTCTGGCTGTCTCACTGGGTAACTTGCTGCTCAGTAACGTCTCTGGCTCTCTCACTGGGTAACTTGCTGTCATTGTCCTTAGTATCGTCTCTGGCTCTCACTGGGTAACTTGCTGCTCAGTATCGTCTCTGGCTCTCTCACTGGGTAACTTGCTGCTCAGTATCGTCTCTGGCTCTCTCACTGGGTAACTTGCTGCTTAGTATCGTCTCTGGCTCTCTCACTGGGTAACTTGCTGCTCAGTATCGTCTCTGGCTCTCTCTCACTGGGTAACTTGCTGCTCAGTATCGGCTCCGGCTCTCTCACTGGGTAACTTGCTGCTCAGTATTGTCTCTGGCTCTCTCACTGGGTAACTTGCTGCCCAGTAACGTCTCTGGCTCTCTCACTGGGTAACTTGCTGCCCAGTAACGTCTCTGGCTCTCTCACTGGGTAACTTGCTGCTCAGTATCGTCTCTGGCTGTCTCACTGGGTAACTTGCTGCTCAGTATCGTCTCTGGCTGTCTCACTGGGTAACTTGCTGCTCAGTATCGTCTCTGGCTGTCTCACTGGGTAACTTGCTGCTCAGTATCGTCTCTGGCTCTCTCACTGGGTAACTTGCTGCTCAGTATCGTCTCTGGCTCTCTCACTGGGTAACTTGCTGCTCAGTAACGTCTCTGGCTCTCTCACTGGGTAACTTGCTGCTCAGTATCGTCTCTGGCTGTCTCACTGGGTAACTTGCTGCTCAGTATCGTCTCTGGCTCTCTCACTGGGTAACTTGCTGCTCAGTATCGTCTCTGGCTCTCTCACTGGGTAACTTGCTGCTCAGTAACGTCTCTGGCTCTCTCACTGGGTAACTTGCTGCTCAGTAACGTCTCTGGCTCTCTCACTGGGTAACTTGCTGCTCAGTAACGTCTCTGGCTCTCTCACTGGGTAACTTGCTGCTCAGTATCGTCTCTGGCTCTCACTGGGTAACTTGCTGCTCAGTATCGTCTCTGGCTCTCTCACTGGGTAACTTGCTGCTCAGTATCGTCTCTGGCTCTCTCACTGGGTAACTTGTTGCTTAGTATCGTCTCTGGCTCTCTCACTGGGTAACTTGCTGCTCAGTATCGTCTCTGGCTCTCACTGTGTAACTTGCTGCTCAGTAACGTCTCTGGCTCTCTCACTGGGTAACTTGCTGCTCAGTATCGTCTCTGGCTCTCTCACTGGGTAACTTGCTGCTCAGTATCGTCTCTGGCTCTCTCACTGGGTAACTTGCTGCTCAGTATTGTCTCTGGCTCTCTCACTGGGTAACTTGCTGCTCAGTATCGTCTCTGGCTCTCTCACTGGGTAACTTGCTGCTTAGTATCGTCTCTGATTCTCTCACTGGGTAACTTGCTGCTCAGTAACGTCTCTGGCTCTCTCACTGGGTAACTTGCTGCTCAGTATCGTCTCTGGCTCTCTCACTGGGTAACTTGCTGCTCAGTATCGTCTCTGGCTCTCTCACTGGGTAACTTGCTGCTCAGTATCGTCTCTGGCTCTGTCACTGGGTAACTTGCTGCTCAGTATCGTCTCTGGCTCTCTCACTGTGTAACCTGCTGCTCAGTGTCGTCTCTGGCTCTCTCACTGGGTAACTTGCTGCTCAGTGTCGTCTCTGGCTCTCTCACTGGGTAATTTGCTGCTCAGTATCGTCTCTGGCTCTCTCACTGTAATTTTCTGCTCAGTAACGTCTCTGGCTCTCTCACTGGGTAACTTGCTGCTCAGTAACGTCTCTGGCTCTGTCACTGGGTAACCTGCTGCTCAGTAACGTCTCTGGCTCTCTCACTGGGTAACCTGCTGCTCAGTATCGTCTCTGGCTCTCTCACTGGGTAACTTGCTGCTCAGTATCGTCTCTGGCTCTCTCACTGGGTAACTTGCTGCTCAGTATCGTCTCTGGCTCTCTCACTGGGTAACTTGCTGCTCAGTATCGTCTCTGGCTCTCTCACTGGGTAACTTGCTGCTCAGTATCGGCTCCGGCTCTCTCACTGGGTAACTTGCTGCTCAGTATTGTCTCTGGCTCTGTCACTGGGTAACTTGCTGCCCAGTAACGTCTCTGGCTCTCTCACTGGGTAACTTGCTGCCCAGTAACGTCTCTGGCTCTCTCACTGGGTAACTTGCTGCTCAGTATCGTCTCTGGCTGTCTCACTGGGTAACTTGCTGCTCAGTATCGTCTCTGGCTCTCTCACTGGGTAACTTGCTGCTCAGTATCGTCTCTGGCTCTCTCACTGGGTAACTTGCTGCTCAGTATCGTCTCTGGCTCTCTCACTGGGTAACTTGCTGCTCAGTATCGTCTCTGGCTCTCTCACTGGGTAACTTGCTGCTCAGTAACGTCTCTGGCTCTCTCACTGTGTAACTTGCTGCTCAGTATCGTCTCTGGCTCTCTCACTGTAATTTTCTGCTCAGTAACGTCTCTGGCTCTCTTACTGGGTAACTTGCTGCTCAGTAACGTCTCTGGCTCTGTCACTGGGTAACCTGCTGCTCAGTAACGTCTCTGGCTCTCTCACTGGGTAACCTGCTGCTCAGTATCGTCTCTGGCTCTCTCACTGGGTAACTTGCTGCTCAGTAACGTCTCTGGCTCTCTCACTGGGTAACTTGCTGCTCAGTAACGTCTCTGGCTCTCTCACTGGGTAACTTGCTGCTCAGTATCGTCTCTGGCTCTCTCACTGGGTAACTTGCTGCTCAGTATCGTCTCTGGCTCTCTCACTGGGTAACTTGCTGCTCAGTATCGTCTCTGGCTCTCTCACTGTGTAACTTGCTGCTCAGTATCGTCTCTGGCTCTCTCACTGGGTAACTTGCTGCTCAGTAACGTCTCTGGCTCTCTCACTGGGTAACTTGCTGCTTAGTATCGTCTCTGGCTCTCTCACTGGGTAACTTGCTGCTCAGTAACGTCTCTGGCTCTCTCACTGGGTAACTTGCTGCTCAGTATCGTCTCTGGCTCTCTCACTGGGTAACTTGCTGCTCAGTATCGTCTCTGGCTCTCTCACTGGGTAACTTGCTGCTCAGTATCGTCTCTGGCTCTCTCACTGGGTAACTTGCTGCTCAGTATCGTCTCTGGCTCTCTAACTGGGTAACTTGCTGCTCAGTATCGTCTCTGGCTCTCTCACTGGGTAACTTGCTGCTCAGTATCGTCTCTGGCTCTGTCACTGGGTAACTTGCTGCTCAGTATCGTCTCTGGCTCTGTCACTGGGTAACTTGCTGCTCAGTATCGTCTCTGGCTCTCTCACTGGGTAACTTGCTGTAGCACAGTCCAAAGGAAACAGCAGCACTCACCAATTATGCAAAAACTTCCATCTTTATTGGGATATTCAAAGAGAAAAATACGTCATTTCGGACCTCTAGTCCTTAGTCATGTCAATACATAAATGCAGGTAACACACCTTAATATAGGGGATGGGGGTTAAAAAAAACCACACCTACCAATTAACTTTTTAACTGTGAAAACACAAATACTATTGCAGTGTAACCTGACTGAAAGAGGATGCGACGAGGAACCTGACGAGCACATAAAGATACATATACATAAAATTGTTTATACATAGTTGCAAATAGCAACAGTACAGAATATCAGATACAAAATATCATTGTTACATTTCTTAAGAAAATTCAAAGAAAAACAGGTCATGTTCTTTATTCCAATAGGAAACAGTTTCTAATTTATTAATCCAAAATACCTTTTTTTTGTTTTAAAAACAGCTCTCTGTCTCCTCCCCTCCTTGGTATGCTAATGTGATCAATAACTTGAAACCTAAGTTGGCATATGCTGTGACCTGCCTGAATAAAATGTTCTGCTACTGGGGGGGCGTGTCCTAGCCGCAGCAGTGAGGAGTCGCAAATTTGAGGAGCTCTCTATAAACTCATAATTTGTCGGTAATCTCTTCTCTAGTCAGCTTCTATCACTCCTAAACTGTGCAACTAACAGAGAAACCGCTAAGGACCTATTTGGTACCAACTATTACCTTGTTTACACCGACAAACACAAAAAAAGCAACTTGAGTCTCCACGGATTGACGACTGCGGCCTCATATTTATTTTACATTTCACCATCCCCCCCCCGGTTGGTTAGCAGCCGGGTAAAGCAGACTTACGCTAATGAAAACCCTATTATCTACTCCCTGGAACCTTATACTTTGACATGGAGTGGGATCTACATTTGCAGTTGCAGATCATGCTTGAAACGCTGACACTACGGATGCATCGCAATTTTGATGACCTGCGCCATACCTTGCGAACAGCCAGTGGTAACGCAGCACCTCAAGATGGAGCCAGTACTCGCCTTCCTACTCCAGCCAGCAGTGATCCTCCGAGTAATAGTATGGTGGAGAAACCGGAGATCACCCGATCTGCAAGCAACACCCCGATCTCTTATAACACCGGAGCCGCCTCCTTCATCCATATCTGTCAGACAGAAATTGCCATTGAACCTATCTCAGCCGTTCCTGGGAGGGTGCGGCCGACCCCCGGAGATACGTGGGGGCCCCAAAGAGGAAGTCTGACTTAGTGTTTATGCAGCGGAGGGGTAATCGAGGAGCCGCCAGAAAGGGTATTGTGGAGATTTTTGTCACTCATAGCTCACACTCACCTACATCTGAAGCCCTGATTTATGCTAAACTGTTGACTCTATGGACATCAAAAGGTGTAGCTGACTTTTGTACAGGTAATTGGCTTGATACGGGCCAGCCACCCAGAAGAGGACTGAGCTAATCATAAGGACTTCTTTCCCTGATCGAAATAGTGGACATCGCTGTTTTAATTTAAGGTCCGCTTTTTGTTTGCATATAGTTGTTTGTTTTTTGAGCCCTTCCTGCCTATGTGGATCCTTATCTAGCGCTACTAAGCCTGTTGTGCACAACTCATCGCCCACATGGCCGCCTCCTAGTTCTGTTTTGACACACTTCTTTATATACAACCCCAGTTTTGATCGTGCTTGGACGGTATTAGGATAACATCAGTAACTAGTTTCCACCCAAATTCAATTGTGGGGAATAGTTATCTCACTTCTGAGGTATAAGTTTTATTGTTGACTCCTGTCTAATATGCAACAGAGGTATATGTCGTTATACAGGGGGATGTGATGCCATGCTGTATTTAAAAGGAGACCATTAGGCTATAATGTTAGATATCTCAAATTGGTTTTTGCCACTAGATGCCTATGTTTAGGTTTTTCTCTCCTTCCTAATACATTTGTTAGAATGATGCTGTAGGTGCTTCGCGAGAGACATAGGAAACCGCTTCACTATGGGCCTGATACATTCATTATCCGTTCATCATTTAATATCTGTCCTTTTCCTCCTCATGCTTAATATGTCACTATCTGATCCTGTATTATGTCTGCACCCGGATTTGTTCAATGTTACATGTATTGGTATATTGGTCATCTTACCTACCTGATGTATCTATGGTTACCCCACCTCCTCTCGTAATTATTACTGCTGACATCCCAATCGGCCCATATTATTCCCTCTAATTGAATCTACTTAGTACCCTCTCCATGTCATAGTTTAATCACTAGCCCAATTTGACATTATATCACTCTACCTATCCCTCCCTCCCCCTTATACGAGTGGCTTTGGCCCACTGATTCCTCCTCCGCCATCCCCTCTAAAAAGAAAGAGGTCCCATTTTAATACTAAATGGTTAGCCGCTGATTATGTAAGTTTTTTACTCTGACGCATACTTGCAAGTATGTCTGTGAATTGTTATGAATGTCTTTGTAACAAAACATACTAGAGGTCTTTATCATAATTTCTTAATTTTTATGTTATCCAGCCTCATAAGCAATGTACTTTATGTGGATTTAAATGTCAGATTATATCACCTATACTGTTTATTTGCTGACTATTGTCTATGCCCAAATCTAAATCATAACCTTGTTGTTCTTCGCTACTTTTGAAACCTCAATAAAAACACAATTTAAAAAAAAATGTTCTGCTACTGGATTTTTTAGCTTGCTATTCCTAATATCAGACCTATGTTCACATATTCTCTCCCGGACCATCCTAGTGGTCTCTCCGATATAGCTCCGCAAACATGGGCATTTGATTATATATATGGCATAAGTAGTATTAGATGTAAATAAACCCCTAATGCTATATTTCTTGCCAGTGCGGGGATGGTAGAAATATTTACCTTTTACCATGCTACAGTGACGTGCACTCATAGGAGGCAGGTGAGGCAGTGCCTTCCCCGGGCCAGATGGTGCATTACAGCCTTATTTATAAAAATAATAAAAAAAATTATTCTTTTTTTTTTTTTTATCTTAAAAGGTGACCCCCCCCAACGCCCCCACCCCTCCACCAAATTCATTATTTTATTTCCATTTTGATTTAAAAATAAAAAAAGTAATATACATTCATTTCTCCAACATAGGTGTGTCCGGTCCACGGCGTCATCCTTACTTGTGGGATATTCTCTTCCCCAACAGGAAATGGCAAAGAGCCCAGCAAAGCTGGTCACATGATTCCTCCTAGGCTCCGCCTTCCCCAGTCATTCTCTTTGCCGTTGTACAGGCAACATCTCCACGGAGATGGCTTAGAGTTTTTTAGTGTTTAACTGTAGTTTTTATTATTCAATCAAGAGTTTGATATTTTAAAATAGTGCTGGTATGTACTATTTACTCTGAAACAGAAAAGAGATGAAGATTTCTGTTTGTAAGAGGAAAATGATTTTAGCAACCGTTACTAAAATCGATGGCTGTTTCCACACAGGACTGTTGAGAGGAATTAACTTCAGTTGGGGGAACAGTGAGCAGACTTTTGCTGCTTGAGGTATGACACATTCTAACAAGACGATGTAATGCTGGAAGCTGTCATTTTCCCTATGGGATCCGGTAAGCCATTTTTATTACAGAAAGGAAAAAAAGGGCTTCACAAGGGCTTTTTAAGACTGTAGACATTTTCTGGGCTAAATCGATTTATATATAAACATATTTTATACTCCATAGCCTTGAGGAATTATTTTAATCTTGGGAATTATGTAAAATAACCGGCAGGCACTGTATTGGGACACCTTATTCTCTAGGGGCTTTCCCTAATCACAGGCAGAGTCTCATTTTCGCGGCCTCTATTGCGCACTTGTTTTTGAGAAAGCATGACCATGCAGATGCATGTGTGAGGAGCTCTGATACATAGAAAAGACTTTCTGAAGGCGTCATTTGGTATCGTATTCCCCTTTGGGCTTGGTTGGGTCTCAGCAAAGCAGATACCAGGGACTGTAAAGGGGTTAAATATAAAAACGTCTCCGGTTCCGTTATTTTAAGGTTAAAGCTTCCAAATTTGGTGTGCAATACTTTTAAGGCTTTAAGGACACTGTGGTGAAATTTTGGTGAATTTTGAACAATTCCTTCATACTTGTTTCGCAATTGCAGTAATAAAGTGTGTTCAGTTTAAAATTTAAAGTGACAGTAACTGTTTATTTTAAAACGTTTTTTTGTACATTGTTATCAAGTTTTTGCCTGTTTAACATGTCTGAACTACCAGATAGACTGTGTTCTGAATGTGGGGAAGCCAAGGTTCCTTCTCATTTAAATAGATGTGATTTATGTGACACAAAATTTAGAGAAAATGATGCCCAAGATGATTCCTCAAGTGAGGGGAGTAAGCATGGTACTGCATCATCCCCTCCTTCGTCTACACCAGTCTTGCCCACACAGGAGGCCCCTAGTACATCTAGCGCAGCCAATACTCCTTACTATGCAACAATTAACGGCTGTAATGGATAATTCTATCAAAAACATTTTAGCCAAAATGCCCACTTATCAGCGAAAGCGCGACTGCTCTGTTTTAGAAAATACTGAAGAGCATGAGGACGCTGATGATATTGGTTCTGAGGGCCCCTACACCATCTGAGGGGGCCAGGGAGGTTTTGTCTGAGGGAGAAATTTCAGATTCAGGGAAAATTTCTCAACAAGCTGAACCTGATGTGATTACATTTAAATTTAAATTGGAACATCTCCGGCGCTCTGCTTAAGGAGGTGTTATCCACTCTGGATGATTGTGGAGAATTTGGTCATTCCAGAGAAACTATGTAAAATGGACAAGTTCCTAGAGGTCCCGGGGCCCCCCGAAGCTTTTCCCTATACCCAAGCGGGTGGCGGAACATTGTAAATAAAGAATGGGAAAGGCCCGGGTATACCTTTCGTCCCTCCCCCCATATTAAAAAATTGTTTCCTATGGTCGACCCCAGAAAGGACTTATGGCAGACAGTCCCCAAGGTCGAGGGGCGGTTTCTTACTCTAAACAAACGCACCACTATACCCATAGAAGATAGTTGTGCTTTCAAAGATCCTATGGATAAAAAATTAGAAGGTTTGCTTAAAAAGATGTTTGTTCAGCAAGGTTACCTTCTACAACCAATTTCATGCATTGTTCCTGTCACTACAGCAGCGTGTTTCTGGTTCGATGAGCTAGAAAAGGCGCTCAATAATAATTCTTCTTCTTATGAGGAGATTATGGACAGAATTCATGCTCTCAAATTGGCTAATTCTTTCACCCTAGACGCCACTTTGCAATTGGCTAGGTTAGCGGCGAAAAATTCTGGTTTTGCTATTGTGGCGCGCAGAGCGCTTTAGTTAAAATCTTGGTCAGCGGATGCGTCTTCCAAGAACAAATTGCTTAACATTCCTTTCAAGGGGAAAACGCTGTTTGGCCCTGACTTGAAAGAGATTATCTCGGATATCACTGGGGGCAAGGGCCACGCCCTTCCTCAGGATAGGTCTTTCAAGGCCAAAAATAAACCGAATTTTCGTCCCTTTCGCAGAAACGGACCAGCCCCAAGTGCTACGTCCTCTAAGCAAGAGGGTAATACTTCTCAAGCCAAGCCAGCCTGGAGACCAATGCAAGGCTGGAACAAAGGAAAGCAGGCCAAGAAACCTGCCACTGCTACCAAGACAGCATGAGATGTTGGCCCCCGATCCGGGACCGGATCTGGTGGGGGGCAGACTCTCTCTCTTCGCTCAGGCTTGGGCAAGAGATGTTCTGGATCCTTGGGCACTAGAAATAGTCTCCCAAGGTTATCTTCTGGAATTCAAGGGGCTTCCCCCAAGGGGGAGGTTCCACAGGTCTCAATTGTCTTCAGACCACATAAAAAGACAGGCATTCTTACATTGTGTAGAAGACCTGTTAAAAATGGGAGTGATTCATCCTGTTCCTTTAGGAGAACAAGGGATGGGGTTCTACTCCAATCTGTTCGTAGTTCCCAAAAAAGAGGGAACATTCAGACCAATCTTAGATCTCAAGATCCTAAACAAGTTTCTCAAGGTTCCATCGTTCAAAATGGAAACCATTCGAACAATTCTTCCTTCCATCCAGGAAGGTCAATTCATGACCACGGTGGATTTAAAGGATGCGTATCTACATATTCCTATCCACAAGGAACATCATAGGTTCCTAAGGTTCGCATTCCTGGACAAGCATTACCAGTTTGTGGCACTTCCGTTCGGATTAGCCACTGCTCCAAGGATTTTCACAAAGGTACTAGGGTCCCTTCTAGCGGTGCTAAGACCAAGGGGCATTGCAGTAGTACCTTACTTGGACGACATTCTGATTCAAGCGTCGTCCCTTCCTCAAGCAAAGGCTCACACGGACATTGTCCTGGCCTTTCTCAGATCTCACGGGTGGAAAGTGAACGTAGAAAAAAGTTCTCTATCTCCGTCAACAAGGGTTCCCTTCTTGGGAACAATAATAGACTCCTTAGAAATGAGGATTTTTCTGACAGAGGCCAGAAAATCAAAACTTCTAAACTCTTGTCAAATACTTCATTCTGTTCCTCTTCCTTCCATAGCGCAGTGCATGGAAGTAATAGGTTTGATGGTAGCGGCAATGGACATAGTTCCTTTTGCGCGAATTCATCTAAGACCATTACAACTGTGCATGCTCAGTCAGTGGAATGGGGACTATACAGACTTGTCTCCGACGATACTAGTAGATCAGAGGACCAGAGATTCACTTCGTTGGTGGCTGTCCCTGGACAACCTGTCACAGGGGATGAGCTTCCGCAGACCAGAGTGGGTCATTGTCACGACCGACGCCAGTCTGGTGGGCTGGGGCGCGGTCTGGGGACCCCTGAAAGCTCAGGGTCTTTGGTCTCGGGAAGAATCTCTTCTCCCGATAAATATTCTGGAACTGAGAGCGATATTCAATGCTCTCAAGGCTTGGCCTCAGCTAGCAAAGGCCAAATTCATACGGTTTCAATCAGACAACATGACGACTGTTGCGTACATCAACCATCAGGGGGGAACAAGGAGTTCCCTGGCGATGGAAGAAGTGACCAAAATCATTCAATGGGCGGAGACTCACTCCTGCCACTTGTCTGCAATCCACATCCCAGGAGTGGAAAATTGGGAAGCGGATTTTCTGAGTCGTCAGACATTGCATCCGGGGGAGTGGGAACTCCATCCGGAAATCTTTGCCCAAATTGCTCAATTGTGGGGCATTCCAGACATGGATCTGATGGCCTCTCGTCAGAACTTCAAGGTTCCTTGCTACGGGTCCAGATCCAGGGATCCCAAGGCGACTCTAGTAGATGCACTAGTAGCACCTTGGACCTTCAAACTAGCTTATGTATTCCCGCCGTTTCCTCTCATCCCCAGGCTGGTAGCCAGGATCAATCAGGAGAGGGCATCAGTGATCTTGATAGCTCCTGCGTGGCCACGCAGGACTTGGTATGCAGACCTGGTGAATATGTCATCGGCTCCACCATGGAAGCTACCTTTGAGACGAGACCTTCTTGTTCAAGGTCCGTTCGAACATCCGAATCTGGTCTCACTCCAACTGACTGCTTGGAGATTGAACGCTTGATCTTATCAAAGCGAGGGTTCTCAGATTCTGTCATTGATACTCTTGTTCAGGCCAGAAAGCCTGTAACTAGAAAAATTTACCACAAAATATGGAAAAAATATATCTGTTGGTGTGAATCTAAAGGATTCCCTTGGGACAAGGTAAAAATTCCTAAGATTCTATCCTTTCTTCAAGAAGGTTTGGAGAAAGGATTATCTGCAAGTTCCTTGAAGGGACAGATTTCTGCCTTGTCTGTGTTACTTCACAAAAAGCTGGCAGCTGTGCCAGATGTTCAAGCCTTTGTTCAGGCTCTGGTTAGAATCAAGCCTGTTTACAAACCTTTGACTCCTCCTTGGAGTCTCAATTTAGTTCTTTCAGTTCTTCAGGGGGTTCCGTTTGAACCCTTACATTCCGTTGATATTAAGTTATTATCTTGGAAAGTTTTGTTTTTGGTTGCAATTTCTTCTGCTAGAAGAGTTTCAGAATTATCTGCTCTGCAGTGTTCTCCTCCTTATCTGGTGTTCCATGCAGATAAGGTGGTTTTACGTACTAAACCTGGTTTTCTTCCGAAAGTTGTTTCTAACAAAAACATTAACCAGGAGATAGTCGTGCCTTCTTTGTGTCCGAATCCAGTTTCAAAGAAGGAACGTTTGTTGCACAATTTGGATGTTGTTCGTGCTCTAAAATTCTATTTAGATGCTACAAAGGATTTTAGACAAACATCTTCCTTGTTTGTTGTTTATTCTGGTAAAAGGAGAGGTCAAAAAGCAACTTCTACCTCTCTCTCTTTTTGGATTAAAAGCATCATCAGATTGGCTTATGAGACTTCCGGACGGCAGCCTCCTGAAAGAATCACAGCTCATTCCACTAGGGCTGTGGCTTCCACATGGGCCTTCAAGAACGAGGCTTCTGTTGATCAGATATGTAAGGCAGCGACTTGGTCTTCACTGCACACTTTTACTAAATTTTACAAGTTTGATACTTTTGCTTCTTCTGAGGCTATTTTTGGGAGAAAGGTTTTGCAAGCCGTGGTGCCTTCCATCTAGGTGACCTGATTTGCTCCCTCCCTTCATCCGTGTCCTAAAGCTTTGGTATTGGTTCCCACAAGTAAGGATGACGCCGTGGACCGGACACACCTATGTTGGAGAAAACAGAATTTATGTTTACCTGATAAATTACTTTCTCCAACGGTGTGTCCGGTCCACGGCCCGCCCTGGTTTTTTAATCAGGTCTGATAATTTATTTTCTTTAACTACAGTCACCACGGTATCATATGGTTTCTCCTATGCAAATATTCCTCCTTTACGTCGGTCGAATGACTGGGGAAGGCGGAGCCTAGGAGGGATCATGTGACCAGCTTTGCTGGGCTCTTTGCCATTTCCTGTTGGGGAAGAGAATATCCCACAAGTAAGGATGACGCCGTGGACCGGACACACCGTTGGAGAAAGTAATTTATCAGGTAAACATAAATTCTGTTATTGTGCAAGAAAGAAGAGGCGAGCTATCCTTTCATTGCACAATATGAATGTAACTGGAATGTGTTGTATATGGGCTGCTAGAGACTGCCACCCACTGGAATAATAGCTAGGTGCAGCAGTCTCTTGCGGCCCATATACTGCTGCTCCCACCGGAGACTTGACTCTTCAAGCCTTGGGAGCCTATTACAACTCGCACAGCCTAAGCATGGATAGCACCCCATATTTTTTTCTGAAATATATTTCTGTCCCTTGATTTTCAAAGGGCCTATATCAGCCTTGATTGATCTATCCCTGAGATTTTTACTTCTCTTATAGGCAGGCATAAAACCTGACTGAAATTCAGTAACTAAGGGGTTACATTTACTTAGAATGTGCCAATGTTTCCTAAGAATAGAGTTTATATCATTGCTCAATGCATTGAATTTTGTGACAAAAACAATCCGATCCTGTTTAGACTTCATCTTAACCTTAGGTTTCGATGTCTCAAGCAAACTATTGCGTGGCAATGTTGCTACCTCTTCAATTTCCTTGTCAATTAGCCCTATAGGATAACCCCTCACTTTAAATTTGTCACCCATCTGGTTCAGTCTCTGTCTAACCAGAGTATCATGTGATACAATTCTCCTTACTCTAAGGAGTTGACTACAAGGCAATGACCTCTTAAGTGATTCTGGGTGAAAACTATTAAAGTGAAGGAGGCTATTTTTATCTGTGGATTTTGTGTAAAGGTCTGTTCCAAAGTTATTGCCTAATTTATAGACCCTGGTGTCTAAAAACTCGATGCTTTCCTCACTATATTTCAATGAAAACTTGATATGTATAGTTGCGCTTTTCGGCTGATTAACAAATTCCCATAGGGATCCAATGTCGCCCAACCACTCACCAAATATATTGTCTATGTAGCGCCACCAGTTGGCGCCACATGGAATGATGAGATCGTTCTCAAAAACGAATTTCTCTTCAAAGATGTTAATAAATATATTTGCGTATGTTGGGGCGACCTTGGACCCCATGGCCGTACCCTGTTTTTGAATGTAAAATTCATCTTGGAATAAGAAGTAATTACATCTAAGTACAATTTCAAGAAGATCTAAAAACAAAGTCAATTTGACAACTATTGAATGTACTAAACTGTTGTAAAACCTTTTTCACTGCTCCCATGCCAGATGTATGTGTTATGAAGGTGTATAGGCTAGATACATCTAATGTGTATAGAATGCTTTTATCAGTGGCAATGTTTAAATCACTTAATTTAACAAAAAAAAATAGATAAAAAATAACCACAGATAAAAATATTAGTCGAGTTGGCGCGATCAGGCTAACTTTCCAAACATTACAAAGTGTTAATGATAAATTAGTCTAAAAGGTGATCTGATAAATTATATAAATATAAAAAATACAATAGAAACTCTGGATGCACAAATTATCAAGCAGACCGAAAATAAAGTCGATAAGCAAATGGCTACACAACTGACATACCAATGAATGATATATCAAACGTTAAAAGACAATATTTCTCCAACATAGGTGTGTCCGGTCCACGGCGGTCATCCTTACTTGTGGGGATATTCTCTTCCCCAACAGATAATGGCAAAGAGCCCAGCAAAGCTGGTCACATGATTCCCTCCTAGGCTCCGCCTACCCCAGTCCATTCTCTTTGCCGTTGTACAGGCAACATCTCCACGGAGATGGCTTAGAGTTTTTTAGTGTTTTAACTGTAGTTTTTATTATTTCAATCAAGAGTTTGTTATTTTATGAAATAGTGCTGGTATGTACTATTTACTCAGAAACAGAAAAGAGATGAAGATTTCTGTTTGCATGAGGAAAATGATTTTAGCAACCGTCACTAAAATCCATGGCTGTTCCACACAGGACTGTTGAGAGCAATTAACTTCACGTTGGGGGAACAGTGAGCAGTCTCCTGCTGCTTGAGGTATGACACATTCTAACAAGACGATGTCATGCTGGAAGCTGTCATTTTCCCTATGGGATCCGGTAAGCCAGTTTATTACGATCGTAAATAAGGGCTTCAAAAAGGGCTTATAAGGACTGTAGACTTTTTCTGGCTAAATCGATTCATTATTAACACATATATTTAGCCTTGAGGAATCATTTTATTTGGGTATTTTGATATAATCATATCCGGCAGGCACTGTTTTAGACACCGTATTCTTTAGGGGCTTTCCCAAAGCATAGGCAGAGCCTCCATTTTCGTGCCGGGTGTTGCGCACTTGTTTTTGAGAGGCATGGCATGCAGTCGCATGTGAGAGGAGCTCTGATACTTAGAAAAGACTTTCTGAAGGCGTCATTTGTATCGTATTCCCCCTTGGGGCGTTGTTGTGGGTCTCAGCAAAGCAGATACAGGGACTGTAAAGGGGTTAAAGTTCAAACGGCTCCGGTTCCGTTATTTTAAGGTTAAAGCTTCCAAATTTGGTGTGCAATACTTTTAAGGGCTTTAAGACACTGTGGTGAAAATTTGGGTGAATTTTGAACAATTCCTTCATGTTTTTTCGCAATTGCAGTAATAAAGTGTGTTCAGTTTAAAATTTAAAGTGACAGTAACGGTTTATTTTAAACGTTTTTTGTACTTTGTTATCAAGTTTATGCTGTTTAACATGTCTGAACCTACCAGATAGACTGTGTTCTGAATGTGGGGAAGCCAGAATTCCTATTCATTTAAATAAATGTGATTTATGTGACAATGACAAATGATGCCCAAGATGATTCCTCAAGTGAGGGGAGTAAGCATGGTACTGCATCATTCCCTCCTTCGTCTACACGAGTCTTGCCCACTCAGGAGGCCCCTAGTACATCTAGCGCGCCAATACTCCTTACTATGCAACAATTAACGGCTGTAATGGATAATTCTGTCAAAGACATTTTAGCCAAAAGAACACTTATCAGCGTAAGCGCGACTGCTCTGTTTTAGATACTGAAGAGCATGACGACGCTGATAATAAATTTTCTGAAGGGCCCCTAACCCAGTCTGATGGGGCCAGGGAGGTTTTGTCTGAGGGAGAAATTACTGATTCAGGGAACATTTCTCAACAAGCTGAACCTGATGTGATTGCATTTTAAATTTAAGTTGGAACATCTCCGCATTCTGCTTAAGGAGGTATTATCCACTCTGGATGATTGTGACAAGTTGGTCATCCCCAGAGAAACTATGTAAAATGGACAAGTTCCTAGAGGTGCCGGGGCTCCAGAAGCTTTTCCTATACCCAAGCGGGGTGGCGGTCATTGTTAATAAAGAATGGGAAAAGGCCCCGGTATTCCTTTCGTCCCTCCCCCCATATTTAAAAAATTGTTTTCCTATGGTCGACCCCAGAAAGGACTTATGGCAGACAGTCCCCAAGGTCGAGGGAGCGGTTTCCACTTTAAACAAACGCACCACTATACCCATAGAGGATAGTTGTGCTTTCAAAGATCCTATGGATAAAAAATTAGAAGGTTTGCTTAAGAAAATGTTTGTTCAGCAGGGTTACCTTCTACAACCAATTTCATGCATTGTCCCTGTCACTACAGCCGCATGTTTCTGGTTCGATGAGCTGATAAAGGCGGTCGATAGTGATTCTCCTCCTTATGAGGAGATTATGGACAGAATCAATGCTCTCAAATTGGCTAATTCTTTCACCCTAGACGCCACTTTGCAATTGGCTAGGTTAGCGGCTAAGAATTCAGGGTTTGCTATTGTGGCGCGCAGAGCGCTTTGGTTGAAATCTTGGTCGGCCTGATGCGTCTTCCAAGAACAAGCTACTTAACATTCCTTTCAAGGGGAAAACGCTGTTTGGCCCTGACTTGAAAGAGATTATCTCTGATATCACTGGGGGTAAGGGCCACGCCCTTCCTCAGGATCGGCCTTTCAAGGCAAAAAATAAACCTAATTTTCGTCCCTTTCGTAGAAACGGACCAACCCAAAGTGCTACGTCCTCTAAGCAAGAGGGTAATACTTCTCAAGCCAAGCCAGCTTGGAGACCAATGCAAGGCTGGAACAAGGGAAAGCAGGCCAAGAAACCTGCCACTGCTACCAAGACAGCATGAAATGTTGGCCCCCGATCCGGGACCGGATCTGGTGGGGGGCAGACTCTCTCTCTTCGCTCAGGCTTGGGCAAGAGATGTTCTGGATCCTTGGGCGCTAGAAATAGTCTCCCAAGGTTATCTTCTGGAATTCAAGGGACTTCCCCCAAGGGGGAGGTTCCACAGGTCTCAGTTGTCTTCAGACCACATAAAAAGACAGGCATTCTTACATTGTGTAGAAGACCTGTTAAAAATGGGAGTGATTCATCCTGTTCCATTAAGAGAACAAGGGATGGGGTTCTACTCCAATCTGTTCATAGTTTCCAAAAAAGAGGGAACGTTCAGACCAATCTTAGATCTCAAGATCTTAAACAAGTTTCTCAAGGTTCCATCGTTCAAGATGGAAACCATTCGAACTATTCTTCCTTCCATCCAGGAAGGTCAATTCATGACCACGGTGGATTTAAAGGATGCGTATCTACATATTCCTATCCACTAGGAACATCATCGGTTCCTAAGGTTCGCATTCCTGGACAAACATTACCAGTTCGTGGCGCTTCCTTTCGGATTAGCCACTGCTCCAAGGGTTTTCACAAAGGTACTAGGGTCCCTTCTAGCTGTGCTAAGACCAAGGGGCATTGCTGTAGTACCTTACTTGGACGACATTCTGATTCAAGCGTCGTCCCTTCCTCAAGCAAAGGCTCACACGGACATTGTCCTGGCCTTTCTCAGATCTCACGGATGGAAAGTGAACGTGGAAAAGAGTTCTCTATCTCCGTCAACAAGGGTTCCCTTCTTGGGAACAATAATAGACTCCTTAGAAATGAGGATTTTCCTGACAGAGGCCAGAAAAACAAAACTTCTAGACTCTTGTCGGATACTTCATTCCGTTCTTCTTCCTTCCATAGCTCAGTGCATGGAAGTGATCGGGTTGATGGTAGCGGCAATGGACATAGTTCCTTTTGCGCGCATTCATCTAAGACCATTACAACTGTGCATGCTCAGTCAGTGGAATGGGGACTATACAGACTTGTCTCCGAAGATACAAGTAAATCAGAGGACCAGAGACTCACTCCGTTGGTGGCTGTCCCTGGACAACCTGTCACAAGGGATGACATTCCGCAGACCAGAGTGGGTCATTGTCACGACCGACGCCAGTCTGATGGGCTGGGGCGCGGTCTGGGGATCCCTGAAAGCTCAGGGTCTTTGGTCTCGGGAAGAATCTCTTCTACCGATAAATATTCTGGAACTGAGAGCGATATTCAATGCTCTCAAGGGCTTGGCCTCAGCTAGCGAGGGCCAAGTTCATACGGTTTCAATCAGACAACATGACAACTGTTGCGTACATCAACCATCAGGGGGGAACAAGGAGTTCCCTAGCGATGGAAGAAGTGACCAAAATCATTCTATGGGCGGAGTCTCACTCCTGCCACCTGTCTGCTATCCACATCCCAGGAGTGGAAAATTGGGAAGCGGATTTTCTGAGTCGTCAGACATTGCATCCGGGGGAGTGGGAACTCCATCCGGAAATCTTTGCCCAAGTCACTCAGCTGTGGGGCATTCCAGACATGGATCTGATGGCCTCTCGTCAGAACTTCAAAGTTCCTTGCTACGGGTCCAGATCCAGGGATCCCAAGGCGGCTCTAGTGGATGCACTAGTAGCACCTTGGACCTTCAAACTAGCTTATGTGTTCCCGCCGTTTCCTCTCATCCCCAGGCTGGTAGCCAGGATCAATCAGGAGAGGGCGTCGGTGATCTTGATAGCTCCTGCGTGGCCACGCAGGACTTGGTATGCAGATCTGTGAATATGTCATCGGCTCCACCTTGGAAGCTACCTTTGAGACGAGACCTTCTTGTTCAGGGTCCGTTCGAACATCCGAATCTGGTTTCACTCCAGCTGACTGCTTGGAGATTGAACGCTTGATCTTATCGAAGCGAGGGTTCTCAGATTCTGTTATCGATACTCTTGTTCAGGCCAGAAAGCCTGTAACTAGAAAGATTTACCACAAAATTTGGAAAAAATATATCTGTTGGTGTGAATCTAAAGGATTCCCTTGGGACAAGGTGAAGATTCCTAGGATTCTATCCTTCCTTCAAGAAGGATTGGAAAAAGGATTATCTGCAAGTTCCCTGAAGGGACAGATTTCTGCCTTGTCCTGTGTTACTTCACAAAAAGCTGGCAGCTGTGCCAGATGTTCAAGCCTTTGTTCAGGCTCTGGTTAGAATTAAGCCTGTTTACAAACCTTTGACTCCTCCTTGGAGTCTCAATTTGGTTCTTTCAGTTCTTCAGGGGGTTCCGTTTGAACCCTTACATTCCGTTGATATTAAGTTATTATCTTGGAAAGTTTTGTTTTTAGTTGCAATTTCTTCTGCTAGAAGAGTTTCAGAATTATCTGCTCTGCAGTGTTCTCCTCCTTATCTGGTGTTCCATGCAGATAAGGTGGTTTTACATACTAAACCTGGTTGTCTTCCAAAAGTTGTTTCTAACAAAAACATTAACCAGGAGATTATCGTACCTTCTCTGTGTCCGAAACCAGTTTCAAAGAAGGAACGATTGTTGCACAATTTGGATGTTGTTCGTGCTCTAAAATTCTATTTAGATGCTACAAAGGATTTTAGACAAACATCTTCCTTGTTTGTTGTTTATTCCGGTAAAAGGAGAGGTCAAAAAGCAACTTCTACCTCTCTTTCTTTTTGGATTAAAAGCATCATCAGATTGGCTTACGAGACTGCCGGACGGCAGCCTCCCGAAAGAATCACAGCTCATTCCACTAGGGCTGTGGCTTCCACATGGGCCTTCAAGAACGAGGCTTCTGTTGATCAGATATGTAGGGCAGCGACTTGGTCTTCACTGCACACTTTTACCAAATTTTACAAGTTTGATACTTTTGCTTCTTCTGAGGCTATTTTTGGGAGAAAGGTTTTGCAAGCCGTGGTGCCTTCCATTTAGGTGACCTGATTTGCTCCCTCCCTTCATCCGTGTCCTAAAGCTTTGGTATTGGTTCCCACAAGTAAGGATGACGCCGTGGACCGGACACACCGATGTTGGAGAAAACAGAATTTATGTTTACCTGATAAATTACTTTCTCCAACGGTGTGTCCGGTCCACGGCCCGCCCTGGTTTTTTTTTTTAATCAGGTCTGATAATTTATTTTCTTAACTACAGTCACCACGGTACCATATGGTTTCTCCTATGCAAATATTCCTCCTTAACGTCGGTCGAATGACTGGGGTAGGCGGAGCCTAGGAGGGATCATGTGACCAGCTTTGCTGGGCTCTTTGCCATTTCCTGTTGGGGAAGAGAATATCCCACAAGTAAGGATGACGCCGTGGACCGGACACACCGTTGGAGAAAGTAATTTATCAGGTAAACATAAATTCTGTTTTCAAGGCTGTCAACAAACCAGATAAAGAAAGAGGCGTTTCTACGCTGTGTACAAGACCTTTTACTAATGGGAGTGATCCACCCAGTTCCGCGGTCGGAACACGGACAAGGGTTTTACTCAAATCTGTTTGTGGTTCCCAAAAAAGAGGGAACCTTCAGACCAATATTGGATTTAAAGATCCTAAACAAATTCCTAAGAGTTCCATCGTTCAAAATGGAAACTATTCGGACAATCTTACCCATGATCCAAAGGGGTCAGAATCTTTACAAAGGTTCTGGGCTCTCTTCTGGCGGTACTAAGACCGCGAGGAATCTCGGTAGCTCCGTACCTAGACGACATTCTGATACAAGCGTCAAGCTTCCAAACTGCCAAGTCTCATACAGAGTTAGTACTGGCATTTCTAAGGTCACATGGGTGGAAAGTGAACGAGGAGAAGAGTTCTCTCTTACCACTCACAAGAGTTCCCTTCTTGGGGACTCTTATAGATTCTGTAGAAATGAAAATTTACCTGACAGAGGACAGGTTAACAAAACTTCTAAATGCTTGCCGTGTCCTTCATTCCATTCAACACCCGTCAGTGGCTCAATGCATGGAGGTAATCGGCTTAATGGTAGCGGCAATGGACATAGTTCCTTTTGCACGCCTGCATCTCAGACCGCTGCAATTGTGCATGCTAAGTCAGTGGAATGGGGATTACTCAGATTTGTCCCCTATGCTGAATCTGGATCAAGAGACCAGAGATTCTCTTCTATGGTGGCTTTCTCGGCCACATCTGTCAAGGGGGATGCCCTTCAGCAGGCCAGACTGGACAATTGTAACAAGACGCCAGCCTACTAGGTTGGGGCGCTGTCTGGAATTCCCTGAAGGCTCAGGGATCATGGACTCAAGAGGAGAGTCTCCTTCCAATAAACATTCTGGAATTGAGAGCAGTTCTCAATGCCCTTCTGGCTTGGCCTCAGTTAGCAACTCTGAGGTTCATCAGGTTTCAGTCGGACAACATCACGACTGTGGCTTACATCAACCATCAGGGAGGGACAAGGAGTTCCCTAGCGATGATGGAAGTATCAAAGATAATTCGCTGGGCAGAGTCTCACTCTTGCCACCTGTCAGCGATCCACATCCCAGGCGTGGAGAACTGGGAGGCGGATTTCCTAAGTCGCCAGACTTTTCATCCGGGGGAGTGGGAACTTCATCCGGAGGTCTTTGCCCAAATACTTCGACGTTGGGGCAAACCAGATATGGATCTCATGGCGTCTCGCCAGAACGCCAAGCTTCCTTGTTGCGGGTCCAGGTCCAGGGACCCGGGAGCGGTCCTGATAGATGCTTTGACAGCACCTTGGACCTTCAGGATGGCTTATGTGTTTCCACCCTTCCCGATGCTTCCTCGTTTGATTGCCAGGATCAAACAGGAGAAAGCATTGGGGATTCTAATAGCGCCTGCGTGGCCACGCAGGACCTGGTATGCAGATCTAGTGGACATGTCATCCTGTCCACCTTGGTCTCTGCCTCTGAGACAGGACCTTCTAATTCAGGGTCCTTTCAAACATCAAAATCTAATTTCTCTGAAGCTGACTGCATGGAAATTGAACGCTTGATTTTATCAAAGCGTGGATTTTCGGAGTCCGTAATTGATACCTTAATACAGGCTAGGAAACCTGTTACCAGGAAAATTTACCATAAGATATGGCGTAAATACTTACACTGGTGCGAATCCAAGAGTTACTCATGGAGTAAGGTTAGGATTCCTAGGATATTGTCTTTTCTACAAGAAGGTTTAGAAAAGGGGTTATCTGCAAGTTCTTTAAAGGGACAGATCTCAGCTCTGTCCATCCTTTTACACAAACGTCTGTCAGAAGTTCCAGACGTTCAGGCTTTTTGTCAGGCTTTGGCTAGGATTAAGCCTGTGTTTAAGACTGTAGCTCCACTATGGAGCTTAAACTTAGTTCTTAACGTTTTACAGGGTGTTCCATTTGAACCCCTTCATTCCATTGATATCAAGCTGTTATCTTGGAAAGTTCTGTTTTTAATGGCTATTTCCTCGGCTCGTAGAGTCTCTGAGTTATCAGCCTTACATTGTGATTCTCCTTATCTGATTTTTCATTCAGATAAGGTAGTTCTGCGTACTAAACCTGGGTTCTTACCTAAGGTAGTCACTAACAAGAATATCAATCAAGAGATTGTTGTTCCATCATTGTGCCCTAACCCTTCTTCAAAGAAGGAACGACTTCTGCACAGACGTAGTCCGTGCCCTGAAATTTTATTTACAGGCAACTAAAGATTTTTGCCAAACTTCTTCCCTGTTTGTCGTTTATTCTGGACAGAGGAGAGGTCAAAAAGCATCTGCTACCTCTCTCTCTTTTTGGCTTCGTAGCATAATACGTTTAGCCTATGAGACTGCTGGACAGCAACCTCCTGAAAGGATTACAGCTCATTCTACTAGAGCTGTGGCTTCCACTTGGGCCTTTAAGAATGAGGCCTCTGTTGAACAGATTTGCAAGGCTGCAACTTGGTCTTCTCTTCATACTTTTTCCAAATTTTCCAAATTTGACACTTTTGCTTCTTCGGAGGCTGTTTTTGGGAGAAAGGTTCTTCAGGCAGTGGTTCCTTCCGTATAAAGATCCTGCCTGTCCCTCCCGTCATCCGTGTACTTTAGCTTTGGTATTGGTGTGCCATAAGTAATGGATGACCCGTGGACTGACTACACTTAACAGGAGAAAACATAATTTATGCTTACCTGATAAATTCCTTTCTCGTGTAGTCAGTCCACGGCCCGCCCTGTTTTTTATGGCAGGTCTAAATTTTAAATTATACTCCAGTCACCACTGCACCCTATAGTTTCTCCTTTCTCGTTTGGTTTTCGGTCGAATGACTGGGTGTGACGTAGAGGGGAGGAGCTATATAGCAGCTCTGCTTGGGTGATCCTCTTGCACTTCCTGTTGGGGAGGAGTTAATATCCCATAAGTAATGGATGACCCGTGGACTGACTACACTACAGGAGAAAGGAATTTATCAGGTAAGCATAAATTATGTTATTTCTACCATCCCCGCACTGGCAAGAAATATAGCATTAGGGGTTTATTTACATGTAATACTACTTATGCCATATATATTATCAAATGCCCATGTGGGCGGAGCTATATCGGAGAGACCACTAGGATGGTCCGGGAGAGAATGTGTGAACATAGGTCTGATATTAGGAATAGCAAGCTAAAAAATCCAGTAGCAGAACATTTTATTCAGGCAGGTCACAGCATATGCCAACTTAGGTTTCAAGTTATTGATCACATTAGCATACCAAGGAGGGGAGGAGACAGAGAGCTGTTTTTAAAACAAAAAAAAGGTATTTTGGATTAATAAATTAGAAACTTTGTTTCCTATTGGAATGAATAAAGAACATGACCTGTTTTTCTTTGAATTTTCTTAAGACATGTAACAATGATATTTTGTATCTGATATTCTGTACTGTTGCTATTTGCAACTATGTATAAACAATTTTATGTATATGTATCTTTATGTGCTCGTCAGGTTCCTCGTCGCATCCTCTTTCAGTCAGGTTACACTGCAATAGTATTTGTGTTTTCACAGTTAAAAAGTTAATTGGTAGGTGTGGTTTTTTTTAACCCCCATCCCCTATATTAAGGTGTGTTACCTGCATTTATGTATTGACATGACTAAGGACTAGAGGTCCGAAATGACGTCTTTTTCTCTTTGAATATCCCAATAAAGATGGAAGTTTTTGCATAATTGGTGAGTGCTGCTGTTTCCTTTGGACTGTGCTACATTGTTACAGGGGCTTTGTGTGGTACCCCTACAGCTTGCACCACCAATCAACCATTGTGCTGTACCATTTGGACTGCAGCTGTGTAACTTGCTGCT
>NC_069502.1:11547542-11580627 GCF_027579735.1 Bombina bombina | reverse complement strand
CACTCACTAAAACCTTACGTTATTACATTATCATACATGTGTTTATAACACTGTACACAACTCACAGCTCTGTATCACTCACTAAACCTTACGTTATTACATTATCATACATGTGTTTATACTACTGTACACAACTCAGCTCTATCACTCACTAAACCTTACGTTATTACATTATCATACATGTGTTTATAACTACTGTAACACAACTCACAGCTCTGTATCACTCACTAAACCTTACGTTATTACATTGTTATCATACATGTGTTTATACTACTGTACACAACTCACAGCTCTGTCATCACTCACTAAACCTTACGTTAATTACATTATCATACATGTGTTTATACTACTGTACACAACTTTACAGCTCTGTATCACTCACTAAACCTTACGTTATTACATTATCATACATGTGTTTATACTACTGTACACAACTCACAGCTCTGTATCACTCACTAAACCTATCACTCACTAAACCTTACGTTATTACATTGTTATCATACATGTGTTTATACTACTGTACACAACTTTACAGCTCTGTATCACTCACTAACCTTACGTTATTACATTGTTATTATACATGTGTTTATACTACTGTACACAACTCACAGCTCTGTATCACTCACTAAACCTTACGTTATTACATTATCATACATGTGTTTATACTACTGTACACAACTCACAGCTCTGTATCACTCACTAAACCTTACGTTATTACATTATCATACATGTGTTTATTTATACTACTGTACACAACTCACAGCTCTGTATCACTCACTAAACCTTACGTTATTACTTATCATACATGTGTTTATACTACTGTACACAACTCACAGCTCAGTATCACTCACTAAACTTACGTTATTACATTATCATACATGTGTTTATACTACTGTCACAACTCACAGCTCAGTATCAACTAAACCTTACGTTATTACATTATCATACATGTGTTTATACTACTGTACACAACTCACAGCTCTGTATCACTCACTAAACCTTACGTTATTACATTATCATACATGTGTTTATACTACTGTACACAACCCAGCTCTGTATCACTCACTAAACCTTACGTTATTACATTATCATACATGTGTTTATACTACTGTACACACTCACAGCTCTGTATCTCTCACTAAACCTTACGTTATTACATTATCATACATGTGTTTATACTACTGTACACAACACACAGCTCTGTATCTCTCACTAAACCTTACGTTATTACATCATACATGTGTTTATACTACTGTACACAACTCACAGCTCTGTATCACTCACTAAACCTTACGTTATTACATTATCATACATGTGTTTATACTACTGTACACAACTCACAGCTCTGTATCACTCACTAAACCTTACGTTATTACTTGTATCATACATGTGTTTATACTACTGTACACAACTCACAGCTCTGTATCACTCACTAAACCTTACGTTATTACATTGTATCATACATGTGTTTATACTACTGTACACAACTCACAGCTCTGTATCACTCACTAAACCTTACGTTATTACATTATCATACATGTGTTTATACTACTGTACACAACTCACAGCTCAGTATCACTCACTAAGACCTTACGTTATTTACATTATCATACATGTGTTTATACTACTGTACACAACTCACAGCTCTGTATCACTCACTAAACCTTACGTTATTACATTATCATACATGTGTTTATACTACTGTACACAACTCACACAGCTCGTATCACTCACTAAACCTTACGTTTTACATTATCATACTGTGTTTATACTACTGTACACAACTCACAGCTCTGTATCACTCACTAAACCTTAACGTTATTACATTATCATCACATGTGTTTATACTACTGTACACAACTCACAGCTCTGTATCACTCACTAAACCTTACGTTATTACATTATCATACATGTGTTTATACTACTGTACACAACTCACAGCTCTGTATCACTCACTAAACCTTACGTTATTACATTATCATAAATGTGTTTATACTACTGTACACAACTCACAGCTCTGTATCACACACTAAACCTTACGTTATTACATTATCATACATGTGTTTATACTACTGTACACAACACACAGCTCTGTATCACTCACTTCAAACCTTACGTTATTACATTATTCATACATGTTGTTTATACTACTGTACAAAACTCACAGCTCTGTATCACTCACTAAACCTTACGTTATTACATTGTTATCATAAATGTGTTTTATACTACTGTACACAACTCACAGCTCTGTATTCACTCACTAAACCTTACGTTATTACATTATCATACCATGTGTTTATACTACTGTACACAACTCACAGCTCAGTATCACTCACTAAACCTTACGTTATTACATTATCATACATGTGTTTATACTACTGTACACAACTCACAGTCTCTGTATCACTCACTAAACCTTACGTTATTACATTATCATACATGTGTTTATACTACTGTACACAACTCACAGCTCTGTATCACTCACTAAACCTTACGTTATTACATTATCATACATGTGTTTATACTACTGTACACAACTCACAGCTCTGTATCACTCACTAAACCTTACGTTATTACATTATCATACATGTGTTTATACTACTGTACACAACTCACAGCTCTGATATCACTCACTAAACCTTACGTTATTACATTATCATACATGTGTTTATACTACTGTACACAACTCACAGCTCTGTATCACTCACTAAACCTTACGTTATTACATTATTCATCACATGTGTTTATACTACTGTACACAACTCACAGCTCGTATCACTCACTAAACCTTACGTTATACATTTTATCATACATGTGTTTATACTACTGTACACAACTCACAGCTCTGTATCACTCACTAAACCTTACGTTATTACATTATCAACATGTGTTTATACTACTGTACACAACTCACAGCTCTGTATCACTCACTAAACCTTACGTTATTACATTATCATACATGTGTTATACTACTGTACACAACTCACAGCTCTGTATCACTCACTAAACCTTACGTTATTACATTATCATTCATGTGTTTTTTCGAGTGTACACAACTCACAGCTCTGTATCACTCACTAAACCTTACGTTATTACATTGTTATCTATGTGTTTATACTACTGTACACAACTCACAGCTCTGTATCACTCACTATACCTTACGTTATTACTATTATCATACATGTGTTTATATACTGTACACAACTCACAGCTCTGTATCACTCACTAAACCTTACGTTATTACATTATCATACATGTGTTTATACTACTGTACACAACTCACAGCTCTGTATCACTCACTAAACCTTACGTTATACATTATCATACATGTGTTTATACTACTGTACACAACTCACAGCTCTGTATCACTCACTAAACCTTACGTTATTACATTATCATACATGTGTTATACTACTGTACACAACTCACAGCTCTGTATCACTCACTAAACCTTACGTTTATTACATTATCATACATGTGTTTATACTACTGTACACAACTCACAGCTCTGTATCACTCACTAAACCTTACGTTATTACATTATCATACATGTGTTTATACTACTGTACACAACTCACAGCTCTATCACTCACTAAACCTTACGTTATTACATTATCATACATGTGTTTATACTACTGTACACAACTCACAGCTCTGTATCACTCACTAAACCTTACGTTATTACTATTATCATACATGTGTTTTTATACTACTGTATCAACCAAACTCACAGCCCTCTGTATCACTCACTTAACCTTACTTGTATGTTATTACATTATCACTAATGTGTCTTATACTCCTGTACACAACTCACAGCTCTGTATCACTCACTATACCTTACGTTATAACATTGTGTTCTCATACATGTGTTTATACTACCTGTACACAACACTCACAGCTCAGAATCAATCACTAAACCTTACGTTATTACATTGTTATCATACATGCTGTTTATTATACTGTACACAACTCACAGCTCAGTATCACACACTAAACCTTACGTTATTACATTGTTATCATCACATGTGTTTTATACTACTCGTACACAATCACAGCTCTGTATCACTCACTAAACCTTCACGTTATTACATTATCATACATGTGTTTTATACTACTGTATCACACTCACAGCTCTGTATCACTCACTAAACTTACGTAATTACATTATCATACATGTGTTTATACTACTGTACACAACTCACAGCTCTGTATCACTCACTAAACCTTACGTTATTACATGTATCATACATGTGTTTATACTACTGTACACAACTCACAGCTCTGTATCACTCACTAAACCTTACGTTATTACATTATCATACATGTGTTTATACTACTGTACACAACTCACAGCTCTGTATCACTCACTAAACCTTACGTTATTACATTATCATACATGTGTTTATACTAATGTACACAACTCACAGCTCTGTATCACTCACTAAACCTTACGTTATTACATTATCATACATGTGTTTATACTACTGTACACAACTCACAGCTCTGTATCACTCACTAAACCCTTACGTTATTACATTATCATACATGTGTTTATACTACTGTACACAACTCACAGCTCTGTATCACTCACTAAACCTTACGTTATTACATTATCATACATGTGTTTATACTACTGTACACAACTCACAGCTCTGTATCACTCACTAAACCTTACGTTATTACATTATCATACATGTGTTTATACCTACTGTACACAACTCACAGCTCTGTATCACTCATAAACCTTACGTTATTACATTATCATACATGTGTTTATATTACTGTACACAACGTACAGCTCTGTATCACTCACTAAACCTTACGTTATTACATTATCATACATGTGTTTATACTACTGTACACAACATCACAGCTCTGTATCACTCCACTAAACCTTACGTTATTACATTATCATACATGTGTTTTATACTACTGTAACACAAACTCCACAGCTCTGTATCACTCACTAATACCTTTCGTTATTACATTGATCATACATGTGTTTATACTACTGTACACAACTCACAGCTCTGTATCACTCACTAAACCTTACGTTATTACATTTATCATACATGTGTTTTATACTACTGTACACAACTCACAGCTCAGTATCACTCCACTTAAACCTTACGTTATTGACATTATCATACATGTGTTTGATACTACTGTACACAACTCACAGCCCTCTGTATCACTCACTAAACCTTACGTTATTACATTAATCATACATGTGTTTATACTACTGTACACAACTCACAGCTCTGTATCACTCACTAAACCTTACGTTATTACATTATCATACAATTTGTTTATACAACTGTACACAACTCACAGCTCTGTATCACTCACTAAACCTTACGTTATACATTATCATACATGTGTTTATACTACTGTACCCAACTCACAGCTCTGTATCACTCATAAACCTTACGTTATTACATTGTTATCATACATGTGTTTATTACTACTGTACACAACTCACAGCTCTGTATCACTCACTAAACCTTACGTTATTACATTATGATACATGTGTTTATACTACTGTACACAACTCACAGCTCCTGTATCACTCACTAAACCTTACGTTATTACATTATCATACATGTGTTTATACTACTGTACACAACTCACAGCTCTGTATCACTCACTAAACCTTACGTTATTACATTATCATACATGTGTTTATACTACTGTACACAACTCACAGCTCAGTATCACTCACTAAACCTTACGTTTTACATTTATCATACATGTGTTTATACTACTGTACACAACTCACAGCTCTGTATCACTCACTAAACCTTACGTTATTACATTATCATACATGTGTTTATACTACTGTACACAACTCACAGCTCTGTATCACTCACTAAACCTTACGTTATTACATTATCATACAGTGTTTATACTACTGTACACAACTCACAGCTCTGTATCACTCACTAAACCTTACGTTATTACATTATCATACATGTGTTTATACTACTGTACACAACATCAAGCTCTGTATCACTCACTAAACCTTACGTTATACATTATCATACATGTGTTTATACTACTGTACCACAACTCACAGCTCTGTATCACATCACTAAACCTTACGTTATTACATTGTTATCATACATGTGTTTTATACTACTGCTACACAACCTCACAGCTCAGTATCACTCACTAAACCTTACGTTATTACATTATCATACATGTGTTCTATACTACTGTACACAACTCACAGCTCTGTATCAAACACTAAAACCTTACGTTATTACATTATCATACTGTGTTTATACCTACTGTACACAACTCACAGCTCTGTATCACTCACTAAACCTTACGTTATTACATTATCATACATGTGTTTTATACTACTGTACACAACTCACAGCTCTGTATCACTCACTAAACCTTAAGTTATTACATTATCATACATGTGTTTATACTACTGTACACAACTCACAAGCTCTGTATCACTCACTAAACCTTACGTTATTACATTATCATACATGTGTTTATACTACTGTACACAACTCACAGCTCTGTATCACTCACTAAACCTTACGTTATTACATTATCATACATGTGTTTATACTACTGTACACAACTCACAGCTCTGTATCACTCACTAAACCTTAGTTATTACATTATCATACATGTGTTTATACTACTGTACACAACTCACAGCTCTGTATCACTCACTAAACCTTACGTTATTACATTATCATACATGTGTTTATACTACTGTACACAACTCACAGCTCTGTATCACTCACTAAACCTTACGTTATTACATTATCATACATGTGTTTATACTACTGTACACAACTCACCAGCTCTGTATCACTCACTAAACCTTACGTTATTACATTATCATACATGTGTTTATACTACTGTACACAACTCACAGCTCTGTATCACTCACTAAACCTTACGTTATTTACATTATCATACATGTGTTTATACTACTGTACACAACTCACAGCTCTGTATCACTCACTAAACCTTACGTTATTACATTATCATACATGTGTTTATACTACTGTACACAACTCACAGCTCTGTATCACTCACTAAACCTTACGTTATTACAATTTATCATACATGTGTTTATACTACTGTACACAACTCACAGCTCTGTATCACTCACTAAACCTTACGTTATTACATTATCATACATGTGTTTATACTACTGTACACAACTCACAGCTCAGTATCACTCACTAAACCTTACGTTATTACATTATCATACATGTGTTTATACTACTGTACACAACTCACAGCTCTGTATCACTCACTAAACCTTACGTTATTACATTATCATACATGTGTTTATACTACTGTACACAACTCACAGCTCTGTATCACTCACTAAACCTTACGTTATTACATTATCATACATGTGTTTATACTACTGTACACAACTCACAGCTCTGTATCACTCACTAAACCTTACGTTATTACATTTTCATACATGTGTTTATACTACTGTACACAACTCACAGCTCTGTATCACTCACTAAACCTTACGTTATTACATTATCATACATGTGTTTATACTACTGTACACAACATCACAAGCTCAGTATCACTCACCTAAACTTACGTTATTACATTATCATACATGTGTTTATACTACTGTACACAAACTCACAGCTCTGTATCACTCACTAAACCTTACGTTATTACATTATCTTACATGTGTTTATACTACTGTACACAACTCACAGCTCTGTATCACTCACTAAACCTTACGTTATTACATTATCATACATGTGTTTATACTACTGTACACAACTCACAGCTCTGTATCACTCACTAAACCTTACGTTATTACATTATCATACATGTGTTTTATACTACTGTACACAACTCACAGCTCTGTATCACTCACTAAACCTTACGTTATTACATTATCATACATGTGTTTATACTACTGTACACAACTCACAGCTCTGTATCACTCACTAAACCTTACGTTATTACATTATCATACATGTGTTTATACTACTGTACACAAACTCACAGCTCTGTATCACTCACTAAACCTTACGTTATTACATTATCATACATGTGTTTATACTACTGTACACAAATCACAGCTCTGTATCACTCACTAAACCTTACGTTATTACATGTATCATACATGTGTTTATACTACGGTACACACCTCACAGCTCTGTATCACACACTAAACCTTACGTTATTACATTATCATACATGTGTTTATACTACTGTACACAACTCACAGCTCTGTATCACTCACTAAACCTTACGTTATTACATTATCATACATGTGTTTATACTACTGTACACAACTCACAGCTCTGTATCACTCACTAAACCTTACGTTATTACATTATCATACATGTGTTTATACTACTGTACACAACTCACAGCTCTGTATCACTCACTAAACCTTACGTTATTACATTATCATACATGTGTTTATACTACTGTACACAACTCACAGCTCTGTATCACTCACTAAACCTTACGTTATTACATTATCATACATGTGTTTATACTACTGTACACAACTCACAGCTCTGTATCACTCACTAAACCTTACGTTATTACATTATCATACATGTGTTTATACTACTGTACACAACTCACAGCTCTGTATCACTCACTAAACTTACGTTATTACATTATCACATGTGTTTATACTACTGTACACAACTCACAGCTCTGTATCACTCACTAAACCTTACGTTATTACATTATCATACATGTGTTTATACTACTGTACACAACTCACAGCTCTGTATCACTCACTAAACCTTACGTTATTACATTATCATACATGTGTTTATACTACTGTACACAACTCACAGCTCTGTATCACTCACTAAACCTTACGTTATTACATTATCATACATTGTTTATACTACTGTACACAACTCTCAGCTCTGTATCACCTCACTAAACCTTACGTTATTTACATATCATACATGTGTTTATACTACTTGTACACAACTCACAGCTCTGTATCACTCACTAAACCCTTACGTTATTACTTTTTTATCATACATGTGTTTATACTACTGTACACACTCACAGCTCTGTATCACTCCACTAAACCTTACGTTAATTACATTTATCATACATGTGTTATACTACTGTACACAACTCACAGCTCTGTATCACTCACTAACCTTACGTTATTAAATTATCATACATGTGTTTATACTACTGTACACAACTCCCCAGCTCTGTATCACTCACTAAAACCTTAACGTTATTACATTACTCATACATGTGTTTATACTACTGTACACAACTCACAGCTCTGTATCACTCACTAAACCTTACGTTATTACATTAATCATACATGTGTTTATACTAATGTACACAACTCACAGCTCTGTATCACTCACTAAACCTTACGTTATTACATTATCATACATGTGTTTTATACTACTGTACACAACTCACAGCTCTGTATCACTCACTAAACCTTACGTTATTACATTATCATACATGTGTTTATACTACTGTACACAACTCACAGCTCTGTATCACTCACTAAACCTTACGTTATTACATTATCATACATGTGTTTATACTACTGTACACAACTCACAGCTCTGTATCACTCACTAAACCTTACGTTATTACATTATCATATCATGTGATTATACTACTGTACACAAATCACAGCTCTGTATCACTCACTAAACCTTACGTTATTACATTATCATACATGTGTTTATACTACTGTACACAACTCACAGCTCTGTATCACTCACTAAACCCTTACGTTATTACATTATCATACATGTGTTTATACTACTGTACACAACTCACAGCTCAGTATCACTCACTAAACCTTACGTTATTACATTTTATCATACATGTGTTTTATACTACTGTACACAACTCACAGCTCTGTATCACTCACTAATACCTTACGTTATTACATTATCATACATGTGTTTATACTACTGTACACAACTCACAGCTCTGTATCACTCACTAAAACCTTAACGTTATTACATTATCATACATGTGTTTATACTACTGTACACAACTCACAGCTCTGTATCACTCCCTAAACCTTACGTATTACATTATCATACATGTGTGTTTATTCTACTGGTACACAACTCACAGCTCTGTATCACTCACTAAACCTTACGTTTATTACATTTTATCGATACATGTGTATTATACTACTGTACACAACTCACAGCTCTGTATCACTCACTATACCTTACGTTATTACATTTTCATACATGTGTTTATACTACTGTACACAACTCACAGCTCTGTATCACTCACTAAACCTTACGTTATTACATTATCATACATGTGTTTATACTACTGTACACAACTCACAGCTCGGTATCACTCACTAAAACCTTACGTTATTACATTATCTATATATGTGTTTATACTACTGTACACAACTCACAGCTCTGTATCACTCACTAAACCTTACGTTATTACATTATCTATACATGTGTTTATTACTACTGTACACAACTCACAGCTCTGTATCACTCACTAAACTTACGTTATTACATTTTCATTACATGTGTTTATACTACTGTACACAACTCAACAGCTCTGTATCACTCACATAAACCTTACGTTATTACATTATCATACAAGTGTTTATACTACTGTACACAACTCACAGCTCTGTATCACTCACTAAACCTTACGTTATTACATTATCATACATGTGTTTTATACTACTGTACACAACTCACACACAGCTCTGTATCACTCACTAAACCTTACGTTATTACATTTTTTATCATACATGTGTTTTATACTACTGTACACAACTCACAGCTCTGTATCACTCACTAAACCTTACGTTATTACATTATCATACATGTGTTTATACTACTGTACACAACTCACAGCTCTGTATCACTCACTAAACCTTACGTTATTACATTATCATACATGTGTTTATACTACTGTACACAACTCACAGCTCTGTATCACTCACTAAACCTTACGTTATTACATTATCATACATGTGTTTATACTACTGTACACAACTCACAGCTCTGTATCACTCACTAAACCTTACGTTATTACATTATCATACATGTGTTTATACTACTGTACACAACTCACAGCTCTGTATCACTCACTAACCTTACGTTATTACATTATCATACATGTGTTTATACTACTGTACACAACTCACAGCTCAGTATCACTCACTAAACCTTACGTTATTACATTATCATACATGTGTTTATACTACTGTACACAACTCACAGCTCTGTATCACTCACTAAACCTTACGTTATTACATTATCATACATGTGTTTATACTACTGTACACAACTCACAGCTCTGTATCACTCACTAAACCTTACGTTATTACATTATCAAACATGTGTTTATACTACTGTTACACAACATCACAGGCTCTGTATCACTCACTAAACCTTACGTTATTACATTACATACATGTGTTTATACTACTGTACACAACTCACAGCTCTGTATCACTCACTAAACCTTACGTTATTACATTTATCATCACATGTGTTTATACTATCTGTACACAACTCACAGCTCTGTATCACTCACTAAACCTTACGTTATTACATTATCATACATGTGTTTATACTACTGTACACAACTCACAGCTCTGTATCACTCACTAAACCTTACGTTATTACATTATCATACATGTGTTTATACTACTGTACACAACTCACAGCTCTGTATCACTCACTAAACCTTACGTTATTACATTATCATACATGTGTTTATACTACTGTACACAACTCACAGCTCTGTATCACTCACTAAACCTTACGTAATAACATAATCATACATGTGTTTATACAACTGTACACAACTCACAGCTCTGTATCACTCACTAAACCTTACGTTATTACATTATCATACATGTGTTTATACTACTGTACACAACTCACAGCTCTGTATCACTCACTAAACTTACGTTATTACATTATCATACATGTGTTTATACTACTGTACACAACTCACAGCTCTGTATCACTCACTAAACCTTACGTTATTACATTATCATACATGTGTTTATACTACTGTACACAACTCACAGCTCTGTATCACTCACTAAACCTTACGTTATTACATTATCATACTTTTTTTTATACTACTGTACACAACTCACAGCTCTGTATCACTCACTAAACCTTACGTTATTACATTATCATACATGTGTTATACTACTGTACACAACTCACAGCTCTGTATCACTCACTAAACCTTACGTTATTACATTATCATACATGTGTTTATACTACTGTACACAAACTCACAGCTCTGTATCACTCACTAAACCTTACGTTATTACATTATCATACATGTGTTTATACTACTGTACACAACTCACAGCTCTGTATCACTCACTAAACCTTACGTTATTACATTATCATACATGTGATATACTACAGTACACAACTCACAGCTCTGTATCACTCACTAAACCTTACGTTATTACATTATCATACATGTGTTTATACTACTGTACACAACTCACAGCTCTATCACTCACTAAACCTTACGTTATTACATTATCATACATGTGTTTATACTACTGTACACAACTCACAGCTCTGTATCACTCACTAAACCTTACGTTATTACATTATCATACATGTGTTTATACTACTGTACACAACTCACAGCTCTGTATCACTCACTAAACCTTACGTTATTACATTATCATACATGTGTTTATACTACTGTACACAACTCACAGCTCTGTATCACTCACTAAACCTTACGTTATTACATTATCATACATGTGTTTATACTACTGTACACAACTCACAGCTCTGTATCACTCACTAAACCTTACGTTATTACATTATCATACATGTGTTTATACTACTGTACACAACTCACAGCTCTGTATCACTCACTAAACCTTACGTTATTACATTATCATACATGTGTTTATACTACTGTACACAACTCACAGCTCTGTATCACTCACTAAACCTTACGTTATTACATTATCATACATGTGTTTATACTACTGTACACAACTCACAGCTCTGTATCACTCACTAAACCTTACGTTATTACATTATCATACATGTGTTTATACTACTGTACACAACTCACAGCTCTGTATCACTCACTAAACCTTACGTTATTACATTATCATACATGTGTTTATACTACTGTACACAACTCACAGCTCTGTATCACTCACTAAACCTTACGTTATTACATTATCATACATGTGTTTTATACTACTGTACACAACTCACAGCTCTGTATCACTCACTAAACCTACGTATATTACATTATCTATACATGTGTTTATTCTACTGGAACACAACTCACAGCTCTGTATCACTCACTAACCTACGTGATTACATTAAGCATACATGTGTTTATACTACTGTACACAACTCACAACTCTGTATCACTCACTAAACCTTACGTTATTACATTATCATACATGGTTTATACTACTGTACACAACTCACAGCTCATGTATCACTCACTAACACCTTACGTTATTTACATTATCATACATGTGTTTATACTACTGTATCACAACATAACAGCTCAGTATCACTCCTATACCTTACGTTATACATTATCATACATGTGGGTTTTATACTACTGTACACAACTCAAGCTCTGTATCACTCTCTAAACCTTACGTTATTACAATTATCATACATGTGTGTATACTACTGTACACAAACCTCACAGCTCTGTAATCACTCACTAAACCTTACGTTATTACATTATCATACATGTGTATATACTACTGTACACAACTCACAGCTCTGTATCACTCACTAAACCTTACGTTATTACATTATCATACATGTGTTTATACTACTGTACACAACTCACAGCTCTGTATCACTCACTAAACCTTACGTTATTACATTATCATACATGTGTTTATACTACTGTACACAACTCACAGCTCTGTATCACTCACTAAACCTTACGTTATTACATTATCATACATGTGTTTATACTACTGTACACAACTCACAGCTCTGTATCACTCACTAAACCTTACGTTATTACATTATCATACATGTGTTTATACTACTGTACACAACTCACAGCTCTGTATCACTCACTAAACCTTACGTTATTACATTATCATACATGTGTTTATACTACTGTACACAACTCACAGCTCTGTATCACTCACTAAACCTTACGTTATTACATTATCATACATGTGTTTATACTACTGTACACAACTCACAGCTCTGTATCACTCACTAAACCTTACGTTATTACATTATCATACATGTGTTTATACTACTGTACACAACTCACAGCTCTGTATCACTCACTAAACCTTACGTTATTACATTATCATACATGTGTTTATACTACTGTACACAACTCACAGCTCTGTATCACTCACTAAACCTTACGTTATTACATTATCATACATGTGTTTATACTACTGTACACAACTCACAGCTCTGTATCACTAACTAAACCTTACGTTATTACATTATCATACATGTGTTTATACTACTGTACACAACTCACAGCTCTGTATCACTCACTAAACCTTACGTTATTACATTATCATACATGTGTTTATACTACTGTACACAACTCACAGCTCTGTATCACTCACTAAACCTTACGTTATTACATTATCATACATGTGTTTATACTACTGTACACAACTCACAGCTCTGTATCACTCACTAAACCTTACGTTATTACATTATCATACATGTGTTTATACTACTGTACACAACTCACAGCTCTGTATCACTCACTAAACCTTACGTTATTACATTATCATACATGTGTTTATACTACTGTACACAACTCACAGCTCTGTATCACTCACTAAACCTTACGTTATTACATTATCATACATGTGTTTATACTACTGTACACAACTCACAGCTCTGTATCACTCACTAAACCTTACGTTATTACATTATCATACATGTGTTTATACTACTGTACACAACTCACAGCTCTGTATCACTCACTAAACCTTACGTTATTACATTATCATACATGTGTTTATACTACTGTACACAACTCACAGCTCTGTATCACTCACTAAACCTTACGTTATTACATTATCATACATGTGTTTATACTACTGTACACAACTCACAGCTCTGTATCACTCACTAAACCTTACGTTATTACATTATCATACATGTGTTTATACTACTGTACACAACTCACAGCTCTGTATCACTCACTAAACCTTACGTTATTACATTATCATACATGTGTTTATACTACTGTACATAACTCACAGCTCTGTATCACTCACTAAACCTTACGTTATTACATTATCATACATGTGTTTATACTACTGTACACAACTCACAGCTCTGTATCACTCACTAAACCTTACGTTATTACATTATCATACATGTGTTTATACTACTGTACACAACTCACAGCTCTGTATCACTCACTAAACCTTACGTTATTACATTATCATACATGTGTTTATACTACTGTACACAACTCACAGCTCTGTATCACTCACTAAACCTTACGTTATTACATTATCATACATGTGTTTATACTACTGTACACAACTCACAGCTCTGTATCACTCACTAAACCTTACGTTATTACATTATCATACATGTGTTTATACTACTGTACACAACTCACAGCTCTGTATCACTCACTAAAACCTTACGTTATTACATTATCATACATGTGTTTATACTACTGTACACAACTCACAGCTCTGTATCACTCACTAAACCTTACGTTATTACATTATCATACATGTGTTTATACTACTGTACACAACTCACAGCTCTGTATCACTCACTAAACCTTACGTTATTACATTATCATACATGTGTTTATACTACTGTACACAACTCACAGCTCTGTATCACTCACTAAACCTTACGTTATTACATTATCATACATGTGTTTATACTACTGTACACAACTCACAGCTCTGTATCACTCACTAAACCTTACGTTATTACATTATCATACATGTGTTTATACTACTGTACACAACTCACAGCTCTGTATCACTCACTAAACCTTACGTTATTACATTATCATACATGTGTTTATACTACTGTACACAACTCACAGCTCTGTATCACTCACTAAACCTTACGTTATTACATTATCATACATGTGTTTATACTAATGTACACAACTCACAGCTCTGTATCACTCACTAAACCTTACGTTATTACATTATCATACATGTGTTTATACTACTGTACACAACTCACAGCTCTGTATCACTCACTAAACCTTACGTTATTACATTATCATACATGTGTTTATACTACTGTACACAACTCACAGCTCTGTATCACTCACTAAACCTTACGTTATTACATTATCATACATGTGTTTATACTACTGTACACAACTCACAGCTCTGTATCACTCACTAAACCTTACGTTATTACATTATCATACATGTGTTTATACTACTGTACACAACTCACAGCTCTGTATCACTCACTAAACCTTACGTTATTACATTATCATACATGTGTTTATACTACTGTACACAACTCACAGCTCTGTATCACTCACTAAACCTTACGTTATTACATTATCATACATGTGTTTATACTACTGTACACAACTCACAGCTCTGTATCACTCACTAAACCTTACGTTATTACATTATCATACATGTGTTTATACTACTGTACACAACTCACAGCTCTGTATCACTCACTAAACCTTACGTTATTACATTATCATACATGTGTTTATACTACTGTACACAACTCACAGCTCTGTATCACTCACTAAACCTTACGTTATTACATTATCATACATGTGTTTATACTACTGTACACAACTCACAGCTCTGTATCACTCACTAAACCTTACGTTATTACATTATCATACATGTGTTTATACTACTGTACACAACTCACAGCTCTGTATCACTCACTAAACCTTACGTTATTACATTTTTATCATACATGTGTTTATACTACTGTACACAACTCACAGCTCTGTATCACTCACTAAACCTTACGTTATTACATTATCATACATGTGTTTATACTACTGTACACAACTCACAGCTCTGTATCACTCACTAAACCTTACGTTATTACATTATCATACATGTGTTTATACTACTGTACACAACTCACAGCTCTGTATCACTCACTAAACCTTACGTTATTACATTATCATACATGTGTTTATACTACTGTACACAACTCACAGCTCTGTATCACTCACTAAACCTTACGTTATTACATTATCATACATGTGTTTATACTACTGTACACAACTCACAGCTCTGTATCACTCACTAAACCTTACGTTATTACATTATCATACATGTGTTTATACTACTGTACACAACTCACAGCTCTGTATCACTCACTAAACCTTACGTTATTACATTATCATACATGTGTTTATACTACTGTACACAACTCACAGCTCTGTATCACTCACTAAACCTTACGTTATTACATTATCATACATGTGTTTATACTACTGTACACAACTCACAGCTCTGTATCACTCACTAAACCTTACGTTATTACATTATCATACATGTGTTTATACTACTGTACACAACTCACAGCTCTGTATCACTCACTAAACCTTACGTTATTACATTATCATACATGTGTTTATACTACTGTACACAACTCACAGCTCTGTATCACTCACTAAACCTTACGTTATTACATTATCATACATGTGTTTATACTACTGTACACAACTCACAGCTCTGTATCACTCACTAAACCTTACGTTATTACATTATCATACATGTGTTTATACTACTGTACACAACTCACAGCTCTGTATCACTCACTAAACCTTACGTTATTACATTATCAGACATGTGTTTATACTACTGTACACAACTCACAGCTCTGTATCACTCACTAAACCTTACGTTATTACATTGTTATCATACATGTGTTTATACTACTGTACACAACTCACAGCTCTGTATTACTCACTAAACCTTACGTTATTACATTATCATACATGTGTTTATACTACTGTACACAACTTACAGCTCAGTATCACTCACTAAACCTTACGTTATTACATTATCATACATGTGTTTATACTACTGTACACAACTCACAGCTCTGTATCACTCACTAAACCTTACGTTATTACATTATCATACATGTGTTTATACTACTGTACACAACTCACAGCTCTGTATCACTCACTAAACCTTACGTTATTACATTATCATACATGTGTTTATACTACTGTACACAACTCACAGCTCAGTATCACTCACTAAACCTTACGTTATTACATTGTTATCATACATGTGTTTATACTACTGTACACAACTCACAGCTCTGTATCTCTCACTAAACCTTACGTTATTACATTGTGTTATCATACATGTGTTTATACTACTGTACACAACTCACAGCTCAGTATCACTCACTAAACCTTACGTTATTACATTGTTATCATACATGTGTTTATACTACTGTACACAACTCACAGCTCTGTATCACTCACTAAACCTTACGTTATTACATTATCATACATGTGTTTATACTACTGTACACAACTCACAGCTCTGTATCACTCACTAAACCTTACGTTATTACATTATCATACATGTGTTTATACTACTGTACACAACTCACAGCTCTGTATCACTCACTAAACCTTACGTTATTACATTATCATACATGTGTTTATACTACTGTACACAACTCACAGCTCTGTATCACTCACTAAACCTTACGTTATTACATTATCATACATGTGTTTATACTACTGTACACAACTCACAGCTCTGTATCACTCACTAAACCTTACGTTATTACATTATCATACATGTGTTTATACTACTGTACACAACTCACAGCTCAGTATCACTCACTAAACCTTACGTTATTACATTATCATACATGTGTTTATACTACTGTACACAACTCACAGCTCAGTATCACTCACTAAACCTTACGTTATTACATTATCATACATGTGTTTATACTACTGTACACAACTCACAGCTCAGTATCACTCACTAAACCTTACGTTATTACATTGTGTTATCATACATGTGTTTATACTACTGTACACAACTCACAGCTCAGTATCACTCACTAAACCTTACGTTATTACATCATACATGTGTTTATACTACTGTACACAACTCACAGCTCTGTATCACTCACTAAACCTTACGTTATTACATTATCATACATGTGTTTATACTACTGTACACAACTCACAGCTCTGTATCACTCACTAAACCTTACGTTATTACATTGTTATCATACATGTGTTTATACTACTGTACACAACTCACAGCTCTGTATCACTCACTAAACCTTACGTTATTACATTATCATACATGTGTTTATACTACTGTACACAACTCACAGCTCTGTATCACTAAACCTTACGTTATTACATTATCATACATGTGTTTATACTACTGTACACAACTCACAGCTCTGTATCACTCACTAAACCTTACGTTATTACATTGTGTTATCATACATGTGTTTATACTACTGTACACAACTCACAGCCCTGTATCACTCACTAAACCTTACGTTATTACATTATCATACATGTGTTTATACTACTGTACACAACTCACAGCTCTGTATCACTCACTAAACCTTACGTTATTACATTATCATACATGTGTTTATACTACTGTACACAACTCACAGCTCTGTATCACTCACTAAACCTTACGTTATTACATTGTTATCATACATGTGTTTATACTACTGTACACAACTCACAGCTCTGTATCACTCACTAAGCCTTACGTTATTACATTATCATACATGTGTTTATACTACTGTACACAACTCACAGCTCTGTATCACTCACTAAACCTTACGTTATTACATTGTTATCATACATGTGTTTATACTACTGTACACAACTCACAGCTCTGTATCACTCACTAAACCTTACGTTATTACATTGTGTTATCATACATGTGTTTATACTACTGTACACAACTCACAGCTCTGTATCACTCACTAAACCTTACGTTATTACATTATCATACATGTTTTTATACTACTGTACACAACTCACGGCTCTGTATCACTCACTAAACCTTACGTTATTACATTATCATACATGTGTTTATACTACTGTACACAACTCACAGCTCTGTATCTCTCACTAAACCTTACGTTATTACATTGTGTTATCATACATGTGTTTATACTACTGTACACAACTCACAGCTCTGTATCACTCACTAAACCTTACGTTATTACATTGTGTTATCATACATGTGTTTATACTACTGTACACAACTCACAGCTCTGTATCACTTACTAAACCTTACGTTATTACATTATCATACATGTGTTTATACTACTGTACATAACTCACAGCTCTGTATCACTCACTAAACCTTACGTTATTACATTGTGTTATCATACATGTGTTTATACTACTTTACACAACTCACAGATCTGTATCACTCACTAAACATGTATCACTCACTAAAGATGTATGTGTTTATACTACTGTACACAACTCACAGTCAAGGATACACTGTTAGGGATTCTAACAGCAGATAACACCATTGATTGGGTTATTAAACTCAAAACACAGACAAATATACGAATGACTTGTTGAATTTTAAAAATAAGATATTTGTCACTATTGAAAATGATTATAGGGACAAGAGAGTCTATAGATGGCTGTATGGCCAGGATAATATCTCTACCTATAACCGTAGAAAGCTTTTTAACAGATCCAGACGTGTTAATTTTACTACAGTGGATAGTAGTGGGGGTGACTCCTCTGACAATGAGCCACAACCTGCATCACATACACAATCACAAATTGGAGTGAGCACAAGGTCTTCTCAGAAGCCCCCTTTACCCCAGGGCTTAGACACAGACGCCTCAGGCGGGAGGGGCGCAAAAAGAAAGAACAATTCAAAGAAGAAACCATAATCTTTAACCTTTGCTCCAGACCTCTTACAGGTGAGGAGGTGAATATCCTGAAAAAGGGTTTGTCCTTTGTTCCTACCCCAAAATGTGATAGTTTTGATTTGCAGGTGGACATTGGCATGTTCCAAAGACAATTGAAATTAAAGGATTTCTTTAAAGACAAGGGAGAATATGTGGTTAAACCTTTTAAACCTTCTAGTGTAGCCAAAGGCTGGAGAAGGGAACCCCTGGCAGACCCATTGTGTCTGCCAGGGTTACCCTTCTCCAGCCTTTGGCTAAATATGTGGATTTCTTCTTACAGCCTGTTGTACAGAACACCATCTCCTATCTCAAGGATTCATTTGAACTCATTGGTCTACTAAAAGACATGAATGATATACAGGAATCTGACGTCCTAGTGACTGGTATGGATATGTTGAGATTGATGCTCACTAATGATTTCTATGTGGGACCTCCAGTAGAGTTCCTGTTGCACTGTATGGAATTCTGTCTGGAGAAAAACTTCTTCCATTTTGAAAATGATTATTTTCTTCAGACAATGGGCGCGGAGATGGGGTCTAATATGGCCCCATCATATGCCAATTTCTACATGGCTATGTATGAAAGGTTGAATATTTTCTCCAGGCAGAATCCAATCAACCTATACCGTCGTTATATCGATGATGTCTTTTTGATTTGGCATGACACTGTTAATAGTCTACACCAGTGGCATAATAATCTGAACGCTCTGCAGTCTAATTATATAATTATAATATCTCTTGCTGGTATGCGGATGATTAAATGTTTTCCCAGTAAGTAAATTGTTACAGGTTACACAACTCCCACAGCGGAAGCAACCTAGTTTTCCTCTGGGTAACCATGTTTGTTTTTCATAACAGTGAGTGGGGTCATTAATCACCAACAGGTTCCGTAGATTAATTGCTCGCTTGTACACCAACCTCGGTGCTGGAGTCTGATAAAAAGGAAGACTGTTGTCCTCTGAGATGATATTCCAATTTTAAATAATTGTAGAATCCAGGACTTTAGTACCTGGTGTATAGGCCGTGATGAAATTCAATCGTTTATCATCCATGGTGGTATTTCTTCGTGTAGTGAAGCTATCCTGAGTCCAGGCTTGCGCCCTTTTATACTGTTCATTGATTAGATTCTATGTGTATGGGGGATGACGGTATACAGGCTCATGACGTCCATAGTCACTAGGATGTCAGATTCCTGTATATCATTCATGTCTTTTAGTAGACCAATGTGTTCAAATGAATCCTTGAGATAGGAGATGGTGTTCTGTACAACCGGCTGTAAGAAGAAATCCACATATTTAGCTAAAGGACAAGAATTGTCATCTGCTATTTGTAAGATAATAAAGGAACTTTTAACTAAAGACATAGAGGCACCTCCACGGCATGCAAAGTCTGTCTAACTCAAGTGATCGAGGGAGTGCACACATGGAGCAGAAGCTGTAATCCATCACACCCGGCAACACAGGACGCAGAGGGAGGACAAGCCGGGTATCCGCGAATGTGTGGAGTCTCCATAACAAACCGCAGGTAAATACCAGGTTTTGTGCAGCTAAAAGCAGATGGGTCCCGGGTACAGAAGTGTGAGTTCCCTTGTAATGCGAGTCAACAAATGTGTGTGAGCTGGGATTTTTTATTGGGGCGCAAACGAGAGTGTCACGAAGATACATCAGTGGGGTGAATGAGTGATTAAAGAACATGCCACATTGGTTAATCTGAAAGCGTTTGGTGGCTTTTCTAAGATCTCATGGGTGGAAGGGGAACGTAAAAAAGAGTTCTTATCCCTCTCACAAGAGTTCCATTCCTGGGAACTCTGATTTCCTGACCTCCGTCAGAAAAATCTTCATGTCCACCGAATCTATCAAAGATTTTAACCACCTGTCAAGCTCTTCATTCCATTCCTCGGCCGTCAGTGGCTCAGTGTATGGAGGTAATCGGACTAATGGTAGCGGCAATGGACATAGTTCTGTTTGCTCGCTTGCATCTCAAACCACTGCAACTCTGCATGCTCAAACAGTGGAATGGGGATTATGCAGATTTATCTCCTCAGATAAATCTGGATCAAGAGACCATAGACTCTTCTTTGGTGGTTGTCACAGGATCATCTGTCCCAGGGAATGTGTTTCCGCAGGCCAGTGTGGGTCATAGTGACGACGGACGCCAGCCTATTGGGCTGGGGTGCAGTCTGGAATCCCCTGAAAGCACAGGGTTTGTGGACTCAGGAGGAGGCTCTCCTCCCGATAAATATTCTAGAACTGAGAGCGATATTCACCGCGCTTCAGGCGTGGCCTCAGCTGGCTTCGGCCAGATTCATAAGATTCGAGTCAGACAATATCATGACTGTAGCATATATCAATCATCAAGGGGGAACAAAGAGTTCTCTAGCGATGATAGAGGTTACCAAAATAATTAGATGGGCAGAGACTCACTCTTGCCATCTATCAGCAATCTATATCCCAGGAGTGGAGAACTGGGAAGCAAATTTTCTAAGTCGTCAGACTTTTCATCCGGGGGAGTGGGAACTCCATCCGGAGGTGTTTGCACAATTGATTCAGCAATGGGGCACACCAGAATTGGATCTGATGGCGCCTCGTCAGAACGCCAAACTTCCTTGTTACGGGTCCAGGTCAAGGGATCCTCAGGCAGTACTGATAGATGTTCTAGCAGTACCCTGGTCGTTCAACCTGGCTTATGTGTTTCCACCATTTCCTCTCCTTCATCGTTTGATTGCCAGAATCAAACAGGAGAGAGCTTCAGTGATTTTGATAGCACCTGCGTGGCCACGCAGGACTTGGTATGCAGACCTGGTGGACATGTCATCTCTTCCAACATGGACTCTGCCACTGAGACAGGATATCTGCTTTATCAATTCTACTGCACAAGCATCTGGCAGATGTTCCAGACGTTCAGTCGTTCTGTCAGGCTTTAGTTAGAATCAAGCCTGTGTTTAAACCTGTTGCTCCGCCATGGAGTTTGAATTTAGTTCTTAAAGTTCTTCCGTTTGAACCTATGCATTCCATAGATATTAAGCTTCTATCTTGGAAAGTTCTGTTTCTTTCATGTAATTGGCAAGAGTCCATGAGCTAGTGACATATGGGATATACAATCCTACCAGGAGGGGCAAAGTTTCCCAAACCTCAAAATGCCTATAAATACACCCCTCACCACACCCACAATTCAGTTTTACAAACTTTGCCTCCTATGGAGGTGGTGAAGTAAGTTTGTGCTAAGATTTCTACGTTGATATGCGCTTCTCAGCATTGTTGAAGCCCGATTCCTCTCAGAGTACAGCGAATGTCAGAGGGACGTGAAGGGAGTATCACTTATTGAATACGATGATTTCCCTAACGGGGGTCTATTTCATAGGTTCTCTGTTATCGGTCGTAGAGATTCATCTCCTACCTCCCTTTTCAGATCGACGATAAACTTTCAATTTACCATTACCTCTACTAATAACTGTTTTAGTACTGGTTTGGCTATCTGCTATATGTGGATGGGTGTCTTTTGGTAAGTATGTTTTTTATTTCTTAAGACACCTCAGCTATGGTTTGGCACTTTATGCATTTATATAAAGTTCTAAATATATGTATGAATATATTTATATATTCTTATATTATATATACTTATATTTGCCATGAGTCAGGTTCATGTATTTCCTTCTGCAGACTGTCAGTTTCATATTTGGGGAATATAAACATCTTTTAAATATGAAATTTATTTCTTACCTGGGGTTTAGTCTTTTTTTCAATTGACTACTTCTTACAAATTGCGGGCGGTATTAGCCCCGCGGGTGCGACAAATGTTAAACTTTATTGCGTCATTCTTGGCGCGGAAAAGTACGTCTATGACGCAAGTTCGTCACTTCCGGCGTCATACTTGACGCCGAGATCTTTCACACTGTTGCGTCATTAGTGACGCGAGTGTGTCATTTCCGGTTACTTTTTTTATTATTTCAATACCCCATTGATGTTTGCCTCTTGCCTTTTTTCTTATCAGAGGGCTATGCTATTTGCATTTTTTTCGCATTCCTGAAACTGTCATATAAGGAAATAGATAATTTTGTTTTATATGTTGTTTTTTATCTTACATTTTGCAAGATGTCTCAACATGATCCTGCCTCAGAAGCTTCTACTGGAACATTGCTGCCTGACATCGGTTCTACCAAAGCTAAGTGCATTTGTTGTAAAAGTGTAGATATTATATCTCCGAATGTCAGTTGTATTAGTTGTCATGATAAACTTTTACATGCAGATAGTGTATCCATTAGTAATAGTACATTGCCAGTTGCAGTTCCTTCAACTTCTAATGTGCATGATATACCTGTAAATTTTAAAGAATTTGTTTCTGATTCTATTCTGAAGGCTTTGTCTGCATTTCCACCTTCAAATAAATGTAAAAGGTCTTTCTCCAACATAGGTGTGTCCGGTCCACGGCGTCATCCTTACTTGTGGGATATTCTCTTCCCCAACAGGAAATGGCAAAGAGCCCAGCAAAGCTGGTCACATGATCCCTCCTAGGCTCCGCCTACCCCAGTCATTCTCTTTGCCGTTGTACAGGCAACATCTCCACGGAGATGGCTTAGAGTTTTTTAGTGTTTAACTGTAGTTTTTATTATTCAATCAAGAGTTTGTTATTTTAAAATAGTGCTGGTATGTACTATTTACTCTGAAACAGAAAAGAGATGAAGATTTCTGTTTGTAAGAGGAAAATGATTTTAGCAACCGTTACTAAAATCGATGGCTGTTCCACACAGGACTGTTGAGAGGAATTAACTTCAGTTGGGGGAACAGTGAGCAGACTTTTGCTGCTTGAGGTATGACACTTTCTAACAAGACGATGTAATGCTGGAAGCTGTCATTTTCCCTATGGGATCCGGTAAGCCATTTTTATTACAGACAGTAAATAAGGGCTTCACAAGGGCTTTTTAAGACTGTAGACATTTTCTGGGCTAAATCGATTTATATATAAACATATTTTATTCTCCATAGCCTTGAGGAATTATTTTAATCTTGGGAATTTTGTAAAATAACCGGCAGGCACTGTATTGGACACCTTACTCTCTAGGGGCTTTCCCTAATCATAGGCAGAGTCTCATTTTCGCGCCTGTATTGCGCACTTGTTTTTGAGAAGCATGACATGCAGATGCATGTGTGAGGAGCTCTGATACATAGAAAAGACTTTCTGAAGGCGTCATTTGGTATCGTATTCCCCTTTGGGCTTGGTTGGGTCTCAGCAAAGCAGATACCAGGGACTGTAAAGGGGTTAAATATAAAAACGGCTCCGGTTCCGTTATTTTAAGGGTTAAAGCTTCCAAATTTGGTGTGCAATACTTTTAAGGCTTTAAGACACTGTGGTGAAATTTTGGACAATTCCTTCATACTTTTTCGCAATTGCAGTAATAAAGTGTGTTCAGTTTAAAATTTAAAGTGACAGTAACGGTTTTATTTTAAAACGTTTTTTGTACTTTGTTATCAAGTTTATGCCTGTTTAACATGTCTGAACTACCAGATAGACTGTGTTCTGAATGTGGGGAAGCCAAGGTTCTTTCTCATTTAAATAGATGTGATTTATGTGACACAAAATTTAGAGAAAATGATGCCCAAGATGATTCCTCAAGTGAGGGGAGTAAGCATGGTACTGCATCATCCCCTCCTTCGTCTACACCAGTCTTGCCCACACAGGAGGCCCCCAGTACATCTGGTGCGCCAATACTCCTTACTATGCAACAATTAACGGCTGTAATGGATAATTCTATCAATAACATTTTAGCCAAAATGCCCACTTATCAGCGAAAGCGCGACTGCTCTGTTTTAGAAAATACTGAAGAGCATGAGGACGCTGATGATATTGTTTCTGAAGGGCCCCTACACCAGTCTGAGGGGGCCAGGGAGGTTTTGTCTGAGGGAGAAATTTCAGATTCAGGGAAAATTTCTCAACAAGCTGAACCTGATGTGATTACATTTAAATTTAAGTTGGAACATCTCCGCGCTCTGCTTAAGGAGGTGTTATCCACTCTGGATGATTGTGAGAATTTGGTCATCCCAGAGAAACTATGTAAAATGGACAAGTTCCTAGAGGTCCCGGGGCCCCCCGAAGCTTTTCCTATACCCAAGCGGGTGGCGGACATTGTAAATAAAGAATGAGAAAGGCCCGGTATACCTTTCGTCCCTCCCCCCATATTTAAAAAATTGTTTCCTATGGTCGACCCCAGAAAGGACTTATGGCAGACAGTCCCCAAGGTCGAGGGGGCGGTTTCTACTCTAAACAAACGCACCACTATACCCATAGAAGATAGTTGTGCTTTCAAAGATCCTATGGATAAAAAATTAGAAGGTTTGCTTAAAAAGATGTTTGTTCAGCAAGGTTACCTTCTACAACCAATTTCATGCATTGTCCCTGTCACTACAGCCGGGTGTTTCTGGTTCGATGAGCTAGAAAAGGCGATCACTAGTAATTCTCATTCTTATGAGGAGATTATGGACAGAATCCGTGCTCTCAAATTGGCTAATTCTTTCACCCTAGACGCCACTTTGCAATTGGCTAGGTTAGCGGCGAAAAATTCTGGGTTTGCTATTGTGGCGCGCAGAGCGCTTTGGTTAAAAACTTGGTCAGCGGATGCGTCTTCCAAGAACAAATTGCTTAACATTCCTTTCAAGGGGAAAACGCTGTTTGGCCCTGACTTGAAAGAGATTATCTCTGATATCACTGGGGGCAAGGGCCACGCCCTTCCTCAGGATAGGTCTTTCAAGGCCAAAAATAAACCTAATTTTCGTCCCTTTCGTAGAAACGGACCAGCCCCAAGTGCTACGTCCTCTAAGCAAGAGGGTAATACTTCTCAAGCCAAGCTAGCCTGGAGACCAATGCAAGGCTGGAACAAGGGAAAGCAGGCCAAGAAACCTGCCACTGCTACCAAGACAGCATGAGATGTTGGCCCCCGATCCGGGACCGGATCTGGTGGGGGGCAGACTCTCTCTCTTCGCTCAGGCTTGGGCAAGAGATGTTCTGGATCCTTGGGCGCTAGAAATAGTCTCCCAAGGTTATCTTCTGGATTTCAAGGGGCTTCCCCCAAGGGGGAGGTTCCACAGGTCTCAATTGTCTTCAGACCACATAAAAAAACAGGCATTCTTACATTGTGTAGAAGACCTGTTAAAAATGGGAGTGATTCATCCTGTTCCATTAGGAGAACAAGGGATGGGGTTCTACTCCAATCTGTTCGTAGTTCCCAAAAAAGAGGGAACGTTCAGACCAATCTTAGATCTCAAGATCCTAAACAAGTTTCTCAAGGTTCCATCGTTCAAAATGGAAACCATTCGAACAATTCTTCCTTCCATCCAGGAAGGTCAATTCATGACCACGGTGGATTTAAAGGATGCGTATCTACATATTCCTATCCACAAGGAACATCATCGGTTCCTAAGGTTCGCATTCCTGGACAAGCATTACCAGTTCGTGGCACTTCCGTTCGGATTAGCCACTGCTCCAAGGATTTTCACAAAGGTACTAGGGTCCCTTCTAGCGGTGCTAAGACCAAGGGGCATTGCAGTAGTACCTTACTTGGACGACATTCTGATTCAAGCGTCGTCCCTTCCTCTAGCAAAGGCTCACACGGACATTGTCCTGGCCTTTCTCAGATCTCACGGATGGAAAGTGAACGTAGAAAAGAGTTCTCTATCTCCGTCAACGAGGGTTCCCTTCCTGGGAACAATAATAGACTCCTTAGAAATGAGGATTTTTCTGACAGAGGCCAGAAAAACAAAACTTCTAAACTCTTGTCAAATACTTCATTCCGTTCCTCTTCCTTCCATAGCGCAGTGCATGGAAGTAATAGGTTTGATGGTAGCGGCAATGGACATAGTTCCTTTTGCGCGCATTCATCTAAGACCATTACAACTGTGCATGCTCAGTCAGTGGAATGGGGACTATACAGACTTGTCTCCGACGATACAAGTAAATCAGAGGACCAGAGATTCACTCCGTTGGTGGCTGTCCCTGGACAACCTGTCACAGGGGATGAGCTTCCGCAGACCAGAGTGGGTCATTGTCACGACCGACGCCAGTCTGATGGGCTGGGGCGCGGTCTGGGGACCCCTGAAAGCTCAGGGTCTTTGGTCTCGGGAAGAATCTCTTCTACCGATAAATATTCTGGAACTGAGAGCGATACTCAATGCTCTCAAGGCTTGGCCTCAGCTAGCAAAGGCCAAGTTCATACGGTTTCAATCAGACAACATGACGACTGTTGCGTACATCAACCATCAGGGGGGAACAAGGAGTTCCCTGGCGATGGAAGAAGTGACCAAAATCATTCAATGGGCGGAGACTCACTCCTGCCACTTGTCTGCAATCCACATCCCAGGAGTGGAAAATTGGGAAGCGGATTTTCTGAGTCGTCAGACATTACATCCGGGGGAGTGGGAACTCCGTCCGGAAATCTTTGCCCAAATTACTCAACTGTGGGGCATTCCAGACATGGATCTGATGGCCTCTCGTCAGAACTTCAAGGTTCCTTGCTACGGGTCCAGATCCAGGGATCCCAAGGCGACTCTAGTAGATGCACTAGTAGCACCTTGGACCTTCAAACTAGCTTATGTATTCCCGCCGTTTCCTCTCATCCCCAGGCTGGTAGCCAGGATCAATCAGGAGAGGGCATCGGTGATCTTGATAGCTCCTGCGTGGCCACGCAGGACTTGGTATGCAGACCTGGTGAATATGTCATCGGCTCCACCATGGAAGCTACCTTTGAGACGAGACCTTCTTGTTCAAGGTCCGTTCGAACATCCGAATCTGGTCTCACTCCAACTGACTGCTTGGAGATTGAACGCTTGATCTTATCAAAGCGAGGGTTCTCAGATTCTGTTATTGATACTCTTGTTCAGGCCAGAAAGCCTGTAACTAGAAAAATTTACCACAAAATATGGAAAAAATATATCTGTTGGTGTGAATCTAAAGGATTCCCTTGGGACAAGGTAAAAATTCCTAAGATTCTATCCTTTCTTCAAGAAGGATTGGAGAAAGGATTATCTGCAAGTTCCTTGAAGGGACAGATTTCTGCCTTGTCTGTGTTACTTCACAAAAAGCTGGCAGCTGTGCCAGATGTTCAAGCCTTTGTTCAGGCTCTGGTTAGAATCAAGCCTGTTTACAAACCTTTGACTCCTCCTTGGAGTCTCAATTTAGTTCTTTCAGTTCTTCAGGGGGTTCCGTTTGAACCCTTACATTCCGTTGATATTAAGTTATTATCTTGGAAAGTTTTGTTTTTGGTTGCAATTTCTTCTGCTAGAAGAGTTTCAGAATTATCTGCTCTGCAGTGTTCTCCTCCTTATCTGGTGTTCCATGCAGATAAGGTGGTTTTACGTACTAAACCTGGTTTTCTTCCGAAAGTTGTTTCTAACAAAAACATTAACCAGGAGATAGTCGTGCCTTCTTTGTGTCCGAATCCAGTTTCAAAGAAGGAACGTTTGTTGCACAATTTGGATGTTGTTCGCGCTCTAAAATTCTATTTAGATGCTACAAAGGATTTTAGACAAACATCTTCCTTGTTTGTTGTTTATTCTGGTAAAAGGAGAGGTCAAAAAGCAACTTCTACCTCTCTCTCTTTTTGGCTTAAAAGCATCATCAGATTGGCTTATGCGACTGCCGGACGGCAGCCTCCTGAAAGAATCACAGCCCATTCCACTAGGGCTGTGGCTTCCACATGGGCCTTCAAGAACGAGGCTTCTGTTGATCAGATATGTAAGGCAGCGACTTGGTCTTCACTGCACACTTTTACCAAATTTTACAAGTTTGATACTTTTGCTTCTTCTGAGGCTATTTTTGGGAGAAAGGTTTTGCAAGCCGTGGTGCCTTCCATTTAGGTGACCTGAATTGCTCCCTCCCTTCATCCGTGTCCTAAAGCTTTGGTATTGGTTCCCACAAGTAAGGATGACGCCGTGGACCGGACACACGGCCCGCCCTGGTTTTTTAATCAGGTCTGATAATTTATTTTCTTTAACTACAGTCACCACGGTATCATATGGTTTCTCCTATGCAAATATTCCTCCTTTACGTCGGTCGAATGACTGGGGTAGGCGGAGCCTAGGAGGGATCATGTGACCAGCTTTGCTGGGCTCTTTGCCATTTCCTGTTGGGGAAGAGAATATCCCACAAGTAAGGATGACGCCGTGGACCGGACACACCGTTGGAGAAAGTAATTTATCAGGTAAACATAAATTCTGTTTTTAAAACTTCTCATTTAGTTGATGAATTTTCAAATGACCAACAACATAATAATTTATCCTTTTCTGATGAGGATCTTTCTGATTCAAAAGATCCTTCCTCAGACATTGACACTAACAAATCTACTTATTTATTTAAAATTGAGTATATGCGTTCTTTATTAAAGAAGTGTTAATTACTTTGGATATTGAGGTAACCAGTCCTCTTGACGTTCAGTCTAATAAACGTTTAAATGCTGTTTTTAAACCTCCTGTGTTTTCTCCAGGGGTTTTTTCCTATTGCTGAGGCTATTTCTGATATGATTTCTAAAAGAATGGAATAAGCCAGGTACTTCTTTTATTCCTTCTTCAGGGTTTAAAATATTGTATCCTTTACCAGCAAAATCTATAGAGTTTTGGGAAAAGATCCCCAGAATTGATGGGGCTATTTCTACTCTTGCTAAACGTACCACTATTCCTATGGAAGATAGTACTTCCTTTAAGGATCTTTTAGATAGGAAGTTTGTATCTTATCTAAGGAAGGCCTATTTATATTCAGGTCATCTTCTTAGACCGGCAATTTCTTTGGCTGATGTTGTGGCTGTATCAACTTTCTGGTTGGAGAATTTAGCGCAACAGGATTTGGATTCTGACTTATCTAGCATTATTCGCTTACTGCAATATGCTAATCATTTTATTTATGATACTATTTTTTGATATTATCAAAATTGATGTTAGATCCATGTCTTTTGCTATTTTAGCTAGAAGAGCTTTGTGGCTTAAATCCTGGAATGCTGATATGACATCTAATTCTAAGATTACTATATCTTTCTTTCCAAGGTAATAATTTATTTGGGTCCCAGTTGGATTCTATTATTTCAACTGTTACTGGGGGAAAGGGAGTTTTTCTGCCTCAGGATAAAAAAACCTAAGGGTAAATCTAAGGCTTCTAACTGTTTTCGTTCCTTTCCTCAGAATACGGAACAAAAATTCAATCCTTCCCCCAAGGAATCTGCCTCCAATTGGAAGCCTTCCTCAAATTGGAATAAATTCAAGCCTTTTAGGAAACCAAAGTCAGCCCCTAAGTCCGCATGAAGGTGCGGCCCTCATTCCAGTTCAGCTGGTAGGGGGAAGATTAAGGTTTTTCAAGGATATTTGGATAAAATCTGTTCAAAATCAATGGATTCAGAGCATTGTCTCTCAAGGGTATCGAATAGGATTCAGAGTAAGACCTCCTGTGAGAAGATTTTTTTCTCTCACGTATCCCAGTAAATTCCAGTAAAAGCTCAGGCTTTCCTGAAGTGTGTTTCAGACCTGGAGTCTTCAGGGGTAATCATGCCAGTTCCTCTTCTGGAACAAGGTTTGGGGTTTTATTCAAATCTATTCTTTGTCCCAAAGAAATAAAATTTATTCAGACCAGTTCAGACCTGGATCTGAAAATTTTGGATCGTTATGTAAGAGTACCAACTTTCAAGATGGTGACTATAAGGACTATTCTGCCTTTTGTTCAGCAAGGACATTATATGTCCACAATAGACTTGCAGGATGCATACCTTCATATTCCGATTCATCCAGAACATTATCAGTTTCTAAGATTCTTTTTTCTAGACAAGCATTATCAATTTGTTGCTCTTCCATTTGGCATAACAACAGCTCCAAGAATCTTTTTTAAGGTTCTGGGTGCCCTACTCTCAGTAATCAGAGAACAGGGTATTGCAGTATTTCCTTATTGGACAATATCTTGGTACTAGCTCAGTCTTTACGTTCTGCAGAATCTCACACAAATCAACTAGTGTTGATTCTTCGGAAACATGGTTAGAGGATCATTTTACCAAAGAGTTTCTTGATTCCTCAGACAAGGGTCACCTTTTTAGGCTTCCAGATAGATTCAGTGTCCATGACTCTGTCTCTAACAGACAAGAGACGTTTAAAATTGGTTGCAGCCTGCCGGCACCTTCAGTCTCAGTCATTCCCTTCAGTGGCTATGTGCATG
>NC_069502.1:11537542-11542542 GCF_027579735.1 Bombina bombina | reverse complement strand
ACAAAAAAAGGGCGGGCCTCATGGACTCTTGCTAATATGAAAGAAATGAATTTATCAGGTAAGTTCTTACATAAATTATGTTTTCTTTCATGTAATTAGCAAGAGTCCATGAGCTAGTGACGTATGGGATAATGACTACCCAAGAAGTGGATCTTTCCACACAAGAGTCACTAGAGAGGGAGGGATAAAATAAAGACAGCCAATTCCTGCTGAAAAATCCACACCCAAAATAAAGTTTAACGAAAAACATAAGCAGAAGATTCAAACTGAAACCGCTGCCTGAAGTACTTTTCTACCAAAGACTGCTTCAGAAGAAGAAAATACATCAAAATGGTAGAATTTAGTAAAAGTATGCAAAGAGGACCAAGTAGCTGCTTTGCAGATCTGGTCAACCGAAGCTTCATTCCTAAACGCCCAGGAAGTAGAAACTGACCTAGTAGAATGAGCTGTAATTCTCTGAGGCGGAGTCTTACCCGACTCAACATAAGCAAGATGAATTAAAGATTTCAACCAAGATGCCAAAGAAATGGCAGAAGCTTTCTGGCCTTTTCTAGAACCGGAAAAGATAACAAATAGACTAGAAGTCTTACGAAAAGATTTCGTAGCTTCAACATAATATTTCAAAGCTCTAACAACATCTAAAGAATGCAACGATTTCTCCTTAGAATTCTTAGGATTAGGACATAATGAAGGAACCACAATTTCTCTACTAATGTTGTTGGAATTCACAACTTTAGGTAAAAATTCAAAAGAAGTTCGCAACACCGCCTTATCCTGATGAAAAATCAGAAAAGGAGACTCACAAGAAAGAGCAGATAATTCAGAAACTCTTCTGGCAGAAGAGATGGCCAAAAGGAACAAAACTTTCCAAGAAAGTAATTTAATGTCCAATGAAAGCATAGGTTCAAACGGAGGAGCTTGAAGAGCTCCCAGAACCAAATTCAAACTCCAAGGAGGAGAAATAGACTTAATGACAGGTTTTATACGAACCAAAGCTTGTACAAAACAATGAATATCAGGAAGAATAGCAATCTTTCTGTGAAAAAGAACAGAAAGAGCAGAGATTTGTCCTTTCAAAGAACTTGCGGACAAACCCTTATCTAAACCATCCTGAAGGAACTGTAAAATTCTCGGTATTCTAAAAGAATGCCAGGAAAAATGATGAGAAAGACACCAAGAAATATAAGTCTTCCAGACTCTATAATATATCTCTCGAGATACAGATTTACGAGCCTGTAACATAGTATTAATCACAGAGTCAGAGAAACCTCTTTGACCAAGAATCAAGCGTTCAATCTCCATACCTTTAAATTTAAGGATTTCAGATCCTGATGGAAAAAAGGACCTTGTGACAGAAGGTCTGGTCTTAACGGAAGAGTCCACGGTTGGCAAGAGGCCATCCGGACAAGATCCGCATACAAAAACCTGTGAGGCCATGCCGGAGCTACCAGGAGAACAAACGAGCATTCCTTCAGAATCTTGGAGATTACTCTTGGAAGAAGAACTAGAGGCGGAAAGATATAGGCAGGATGATACTTCCAGGGAAGTGATAATGCATCCACTGCCTCCGCCTGAGGATCCCGGGATCTGGACAGATACCTGGGAAGTTTCTTGTTTAGATGGGACGCCATCAGATCTATTTCTGGAAGTTCCCACATTTGAACAATCTGAAGAAATACCTCTGGGTGAAGAGACCATTCGCCCGGATGCAACGTTTGGCGACTGAGATAATCCGCTTCCCAATTGTCTACACCTGGAATATGAACCGCAGAGATTAGACAGGAGCTGGATTCCGCCCAAACCAAAATTCGAGATACTTCTTTCATAGCCAGAGGACTGTGAGTCCCTCCTTGATGATTGATGTATGCCACAGTTGTGACATTGTCTGTCTGAAAACAAATGAACGATTCTCTCTTCAGAAGAGGCCAAAACTGAAGAGCTCTGAAAATTGCCCGGAGTTCCAAAATATTGATCGGTAATCTCACCTCCTGAGATTCCCAAACTCCTTGTGCCGTCAGAGATCCCCACACAGCTCCCCAACCTGTGAGACTTGCATCTGTTGAAATTACAGTCCAGGTCGGAAGCACAAAAGAAGCCCCCTGAATTAAACGATGGTGATCTGTCCACCATGTTAGAGAGTGTCGAACAATCGGTTTTAAAGATATTAATTGAGATATCTTCGTGTAATCCTTGCACCATTGCTTCAGCATACAGAGCTGAAGAGGTCGCATGTGAAAACGAGCAAAGGGGATCGCGTCCGATGCAGCAGTCATAAGACCTAGAATTTCCATGCATAAGGCTACCGAAGGGAATGATTGTGACTGAAGGTTTCGACAAGCTATAATCAATTTTAAACGTCTCTTGTCTGTTAAAGACAGAGTCATGGACACTGAATCCATCTGGAAACCCAGAAAGGTTACCTTTGTCTGAGGAATCAAAGAACTTTTTGGTAAATTGATCCTCCAACCATGATCTTGAAGAAACAACACAAGTCGATTCGTATGAGATTCTGCTAAATGTAAAGACTGAGCAAGTACCAAGATATCGTCCAAATAAGGAAATACCACAATACCCTGTTCTCTGATTACAGACAGCAGGGCACCGAGAACCTTTGTAAAAATTCTTGGAGCTGTAGCTAGGCCAAACGGCAGAGCCACAAACTGGTAATGCTTGTCTAGGAAAGAGAATCTCAGAAACTGATAGTGATCTGGATGAATCGGAATATGCAGATATGCATCCTGTAAATCTATTGTGGACATATAATTCCCTTGCTGAACAAAAGGTAAGATAGTCCTTACAGTTACCATCTTGAATGTTGGTATCCTTACATAACGATTCAATATTTTTAGATCCAGAACTGGTCTGAAGGAATTCTCCTTCTTTGGTACAATGAAGAGATTTGAATAAAACCCCATCCCCTGTTCCGAAACTGGAACTGGCATAATTACTCCAGTCAACTCTAGATCTGAAACACATTTCAGAAATGCTTGAGCTTTTACTGGATTTACTGGGACACGGGAAAGAAAAAATCTCTTTGCAGGAGGTCTCAACTTGAAACAAATTCTGTACCCTTCTGAAACAATGCTCTGAATCCAAAGATTGTGAACAGAATTGACCCAAATTTCTTTGAAAAAACGTAACCTGCCCCCTACCAGCTGAGCTGGAATGAGGGCCGCACCTTCATGTGGACTTAGAAGCAGGCTTTGCCTTTCTAGCTGGCTTGGATTTATTCCAGACTGGAGATGGTCTCCAAACTGAAACTGCTCCTGAGGATGAAGGATCAGGCTTTTGTTCTTTGTTGAAACGAAAGGAACGAAAACGATTATTAGCCCTGTTTTTACCTTTAGATTTTTTATCCTGTGGTAAAAAAGTTCCTTTCCCACCAGTAACAGTTGAAATAATGGAATCCAACTGAGAACCAAATAATTTGTTACCCTGGAAAGAAATGGAAAGTAAAGTTGATTTAGAAGCCATATCAGCATTCCAAGTTTTAAGCCATAAAGCTCTTCTAGCTAAAATAGCTAGAGACATAAACCTGACATCAACTCTGATAATATCAAAAATGGCATCACAGATAAAATTATTAGCATGTTGAAGAAGAATAATAATATCATGAGAATCACGATGTGTTACTTGTTGCGCTAAAGTTTCCAACCAAAAAGTTGAAGCTGCAGCAACATCAGCCAAAGATATAGCAGGTCTAAGAAGATTACCTGAACACAGATAAGCTTTTCTTAGAAAGGACTCAATTTTCCTATCTAGAGGATCCTTAAACGAAGTACCATCTGACGTAGGAATAGTAGTACGTTTAGCAAGGGTAGAAATAGCCCCATCAACTTTAGGGATCTTGTCCCAAAATTCTAATCTTTCAGGCGGCACAGGATATAATTGCTTAAAACGTTTAGAAGGAGTAAATGAATTACCCAAATTATCCCATTCTTTGGAAATTACTGCAGAAATAGCATCAGGGACAGGAAAAACTTCTGGAATAACTACAGGAGTTTTAAAAACCTTATTTAAACGTTTAGATTTAGTATCAAGAGGACCAGAATCCTCTATTTCTAAAGCAATCAGGACTTCTTTAAGTAAAGAACGAATAAATTCCATTTTAAATAAATATGAAGATTTATCAGCATCAACCTCTGAGACAGAATCCTCTGAACCAGAGGAATCATCAGAATCAGAATGATGATGTCCAGTTAAAAATTCATCTGTAGGGAGAGAAGTTTTAAAAGATTTTTTATGTTTACTAGAAGGAGAAATAACAGACATAGCCTTCTTTATGGATTCAGAAACAAAATCTCTTATATTATCAGGAACATTCTGCACCTTAGATGTTGAAGGAACTGCAACAGGCAATGGTACTTTACTAAAGGAAATATTATCTGCTTTAACAAGTTTGTCATGACAATCAATACAAACAACAGCTGGAGAAATAGCTACCAAAAGTTTACAGCAGATACACTTAGCTTTGGTAGATTCAGCACTTGACAGCGATTTTCCTGTAGTATCTTCTGACTCAGATGCAACGTGAGACATCTCGCAATATGTAAGAGAAAAAACAACATATATATAAAGCAAAATTGATCAAATTCCTTAAATGACAGTTTCAGGAATGGGAAAAAATGCCAAAGAACAAGCTTCTAGCAACCAGAAGCAATAAAAAATGAGACTGAAATAATGTGGAGACAAGAGTGACGCCCATATTTTTTCGCGCCAAATAAGACGCCCACATTATTTGGCGCCTAAATGCTTTTTGGCGCCAAAAATGACGCCACATCCGGAACGCCGACATTTTTGGCGCAAAATAACGTCAAAAAGTGACGCAACTTCCGGCGACACGTATGACGCCGGAAACGGAATAGAATTTTTGCGCCAAAAAAGTCCGCGCCAAGAATGATGCAATAAAATGAAGCATTTTCAGCCCCCGCGAGCCTAACAGCCCACAGGGAAAAAGTCAAATTTTAAGGTAAGAAAAAATGTTAAATTAAAATGCATTA
>NC_069502.1:11525042-11530042 GCF_027579735.1 Bombina bombina | reverse complement strand
ATTTGCTCAGGTTTCCTTCTCCCTGGCTGACTTACTTTGTAATTAACATCACCCACTTTCTCAATTATCTCATATGGGCCCTGCCAAGTAGCCAAGAATTTATTTTCAACTGTAGGGACCAGAACTAACACCCTATCCCTAGGTTGAAACACCCTGGCTCTAGCATTACGGTTGTAGCTGTACTTTTGTGCTTCCTGTGCTTTTCCCATATGTTCCCTTACAATGGGCATGACAGCTTCCATACGATCCTGCATTTGGGAAATATGTTCAATAATACTTCGATAAGGTGTTGTCTCTTGCTCCCAAGTCTTTTTAACTATATCTAGTAATCCCCTGGGATGCCGCCCATATAACAGTTCAAATGGAGAAAAACCTGTAGAAGCCTGGGGAACCTCCCTGATAGAGAACATTAAATAGGGTAACAGAAGGTCCCAATTTCTCCCATCTGTGTCAATTACCTTTCTTAGCATACTTTTGAGAGTTTTGTTAAACCTTTCTACTAAACCATCAGTCTGAGGGTGATATACTGAGGTCCTTAGTTGTTTTATGCCAAACAACTTACACAATTCTTTTGTAACCCTGGACATAAATGGAGTTCCTTGGTCTGTCAAAATTTCCTTAGGTATCCCGACCCTGCTAAACATTAGCATGAGTTCTTTTGCTATGGACTTTGCAGAGCTGTTACGAAGGGGAACTGCCTCAGGATAGCATGTAGCATAATCAAGGATTACCAGTATATACTGATGTCCTCTAGCAGATTTAACCAACGGACCCACCAAGTCCATAGCAATTCTTTCAAAAGGCACATCAATTATAGGCAAGGGCACTAAAGGGTTACGAAAATCTTTAGCAGGAGCTGTAAGTTGACACTTAGGGCATGAAGCACAATAATCCTTGATGGCTACAAATATCCCTGGCCAATAAAACCTTCTAAGAACTCTCTCTTTGGTTTTCTCAACTCCCAAATGCCCCCCTAGAATGTGGTTATGTGCAAGATTTAAAACAGTGTTCCTAAAAGTCTGGGGCACCAAAAGTTGTTTAACAATGTCTGTTCCCTTCTTCTCTACACGATATACCAAATCAATAACTGCTTCAAAATAAGGATAGGGTAATACATTTCCTGGCTGTGTCACAACATCATTTATAACCCTGATATTATTTCTTGCCTCTACCAATGTTGGATCCTCCCGTTGGGCTTTTTTAACCCCTTAACGACTGAGGACGTGCAGGGTACGTCCTCAGAAAAAAGGCAGTTAATGCCTGAGAACGTACCCTGCACGTCCTCAGTGTGGAAAGCAGCTGGAAGCGATCCTGCTCGCTTCCAGATGCTTTCCGGTTATTGCAGTGATGCCTCGATATGGAGGCATCCTGCAATAACCTTTGTAAGCCATCCGGTGCAGAGAGAGCCACTCTGTGGCCCTCTCTGTACCGGAGATCGGTGGCTTACTGCGTTGGTGGGTGGGAGCCGGACCGGGAGGCGGGTGGCGGCCATCGATGGCCCTGGTTGTGTGAAGGGGGGCGGGATCGTGGGCGGGGGTGGCTGGGGGCGCGCGCGTGCACGGGAGGGTGGGGGCGGGCGCATGCACGGGGAGGGAGCGGGTGGGAACCGCTACACTTCAGAAAATTCTGAAATAAAAAATGTAAAAAAAAGGTAAATAATTTAAAAAAAAAAACGATCAGCAAGGTGGTGGGGGTTTGTCTGTGTGTGTGGGGGGGGGGGGAAGCTACAAAGCTACACTACAGAAAAAAACCAAAAACAAAAAAAAAGCACTTTTATTGCAAACTGGGTACTGGCAGACAGCGGCCAGTACCCAAGATGGCCCCCAATAAGGCAGAGGGGAGGGTTAGAGAGCGGTTTTGGGGGGGATCAGGGAGGTTAGGGGCTAAGGGGGGGATCCTACACAGTAGCATATGTAAATATGCTAAAAAAAATGTATTTATTTTTTTAAAACCCTTTTATTTTAGTACTGGCAGACTTTCTGCCAGTACTTAAGATGGCGGGGACAATTGTGGGGTGGGGGAGGGAAGGGAGCTGTTTGGGAGGGATCAGGGTGTGGGATGTGTCAGATGGGAGGCTGATCTCTACACTAAAGCTAAAATTAACCCTGCAAGCTCCCTACAAACTCCCTAATTAACCCCTTCACTGCTAGCCATAATACACGTGTGAGGCGCAGCAGGATTTAGCGGCCTTCTAATTACCAGAAAGCAACGCCAAAGTCATATATGTCTGCTATTTCTGAACAAAGGGGATCCCAGACAAGCATTTACAACCATTTGTGCCATAATTGCACAAGCTGTTTGTAAATGATTTCAGTGAGAAACCTAAAATTGTGAAAAAATTTACGTTTTTTTTAATTTGATCGCATTTGGCGGTGAAATGGTGGCATGAAATATACCAAAATGTGCCTAGATCAATACTTGGGGTTGTCTACTACACTACACTAAAGCTAAAATTAACCCTACAAGCTCCCTAATTAACCCCTTAACTGCTGGGCATAATACACTTGTGGTGCGCAGTGGCATTTAGCGGCCTTCTAATTACCAAAAGCAACGCCAAAGCCATATATGTCTGCTATTTCTGAACAAAGGGGATCCCAGAGAAGAATTTACAACCATTTATGCCATAATTGCACAAGTTGTTTGTAAATAATTTCAGTGAGAAACCGAAAGTTTGTGAAAAAGTGAACGATTTTTTGTATTTGATCGCATTTGGCGGTGAAATGGTGGTATGAAATATACCAAAATGGGCCTAGATCAATAATTTGGGATGTCTACTAAAATAAAATATATACATGTCAAGGGATATTGAGGGATTCCTGAAAGATATTAGTGTTCTAATGTAACTAGCGCTAATTTTGGAAAAAAATGGTTTGGAAATAGCAAAGTGCTACTTGTATTTATGGCCCTATAACTTGCAAAGAACATGTAAACATTGGGTATTTCTAAACTCAGGACAAAATTTAGAAACTATTTAGCATGGGTGTTTTTTGGTGGTTGTAGATATGTAACAGATTTTGGGGCTCAAAGTTAGAAAAAGTGTGTTTTTTTTCCATTTTTCCTCATATTTTATCATTTTTTTTATAGTAAATTATAAGATATGATGAAAATAATGGTATCTTTAGAAAGTCCATTTAATGGCGAGAAAAATGGTATATAATATGTGTGGGTACAGTAAATGAGTAAGGAGAAAATTACAGCTAAACACAAACACTGCAAAAATGTAAAAATAGCCTTGGTCCCAAACGGACAGAAAATGGAAAAGTGCTGTGGTCATTAAGGGGTTAAAATTACCAGGGCCACCAACCAGATCTATCAAATCATCAATATTTTCCGAGCTAGTACTTGGTACTTCATTACTCTGAGAAGGTTGATCACCTACTAATACAGGCATAGGGCAATAAATCTTATTTTTCTCCTTTTCAATGGAACCCCCTTCAAAATCAGTTTCAGAGAAAGGAAAAACATAAATATCAGAAGTTTGACATATTTCTGGAGATTCCCATAACTCCAGAAATTTTGGAAAATCTCTCCCTATCACCACCTCATGGGCTAAATTTGGTACTACACCAACACAATATTTTAATTTACCACACTGAGTCTCAATCTCCACCTCAGCTGTAGGATATTCCCGTTTATCTCCATGAACACAGATAATTCCCATTTTTTCCCCATAATCTAATATTGCATCTGGTACTAAAGATTTAGCCACTAGTGTGACCATACTTCCTGAATCAAGCAAAGCCCTAGACACTTTACCATTAACCATCACAGTACACCAATGGGAATCATTATTAACAGAGCTGTTGCTATTAGACAATAGTGAATGTGCAACATTACAGTCCATAAATTCATCTTTATCACAGTCTCTAGCAATATGCCCAACCTCATTACATTTAAAACATCTTACAGGTTGGTTATATTTAAATGTTTCCTTAACTCCTTGGGGAAATGTCTCTGGTGTTTTGCCTATACACCTGCTGCTCTCTTATCCCCTTTATCCCCTGAACAGTCTTACGAGTTCTTGTAGAGCTCTGGGACTTGGGATTGTGGGGCTGATCCATTGAAGATTGTTGAAAAACTTCTCCTGAAGCTATAAATCTTTCGACCAATACAATCAACTGATCCGCTGTTTGAGGATCACCTTGATTAACCCACCGCCGCAGGGAAGTAGGTAATCCACGCTGAAACCGGTCCATCACCAGTAGTTCCACTATTTTGGTAGCCGAATTAACCTCTGGTTGCAGCCACTTCCTGGCAAGGTGTATAAGGTCGAACATCTGGGATCTTGCAGCGTTATGAGATGAAAACATCCAGGAATGGAATCTTTGTGCACGGACTGCCGAAGTCACCCCCAGGCGTGCAAGGATTTCTGCTTTCAATTTCTCATAGTCACCGGCTTGTGCTGGCTCTAAATCAAAGTAGGCCTTCTGAGGTTCACCACTAAGAAATGGCGCAAGTATACTCGCCCACTCAACTGTCGGCCATTTTTCTCTTTCTGCTGTGCGTTCAAATGCCAAAAGATATGCCTCAACATCATCAGCTGCTGTCATTTTTTGAAGATAATGACTAGCCCTTATTACTCTGGAACCTTGGCTGCCACCAACATATTCAGAGTTCAGTCTTTCTGATATGGCTTGAACCTCTCGTTGCAGAGTCTGTGTAGCACTTTGCTGCTCCTCCCGGGTCTTCCTGAATGTCTCAGCTTGCACAGCAGCCATCTGTTGAATCAACAATTCAGTGTTCTCCTTCTGTGATTTAGCCAGCAGCATAGCACTCTCTGACTGGGCCAAGACCAACTGTTGCAGTGCTGCACTATTTTCAGCAGCTTTTCTGTTAGTCTCCTGCTGTATAGCATTAGAATGGATCAAAGCTTTAATGACTTCCTCCATGTTGCTTGCAGATTATTATGCCCACAGACATACAACGTGGTTGCCCGGATTCTCCACCAAGTGTGACAGGAACACTTTTAACCACGGTCTTCTAGGGCACAAATGCAGCAC